>NC_057795.1:32741355-32752709 GCF_018294505.1 Triticum aestivum | reverse complement strand
TACTTAAAAATAGAAAATGAGCTCATAGACCTTACCACATTCTTGGTTCGGGACCAGTACAGAACAAGGCGTTCCCAGTCATCGTCCAGTAAATGTGTCTCAGGAGAACGTAAGGGAATTTGATGAGTTTCTTTGCCAGTGAAGTACGTTTTCTTCAGGTAATTCCGATACTGCCACCAAGCATTCTTGAAGATAGCAGAGGTATTAGCACAGGTTATCTCATCCTGAGTTTCCAAATCGGTCCTTCTCTATAGAGAAAAATGGGAAAATTTGCTGTATTATAACCATCATGGAGGTAGGATGTATGGGACGAAGCAAAGTAATTGCCATGAATAACATTACTCACATATAACTCCTGGACAAACACCTGCAACTGGCATTTTCCTTCATCTTTAGTATAATATTTCCAAGATGGGAAGATACGCACATACGATTTAACAACATCAAATGCGATAGATGCTAAACTACGACTGGCTGGTTGTGCTTCCTCCACGGGAATAGACGTACTAACTGGTGGAGCTGGGGTTCACTGTGATAGTACTAGCCCATTGGGCAGTGGAGCTGCCTTACTAACTGCTCTTCCTTGGGAGCTCTGTGGTGGAGATGGTGTTGTGTCAACAGGAACTGGGTTACTATCGGCTGGGGTTGGGGTTAGATTGGGTGAAGTTGGTTCTCTGTCCATCGCAGTAGGGTTACAATCTGCGAGAGTTTGGGTTATGTGTGGTAGGGCTTGTTCTTGTGCATGTACAACTGGGGTGCTATCTCCACCAATAGGTAGCACTATTTTATTTGAAGACCGTGTTTTATTTTGATAGATGCTGGCATCACCCACTCCAATTCAAATGGCTGATAAACAGGAAACATAGTTGAATGTATAGACATTGTATGAGAGATAGATGCAATAGATAGTGTGGAAAAAACAGGGCATGAAATAGTTGACATGTATATTGTATAACTAAAATGGATAGCATGACATAATTTCAAAGATATGATGAATATCAAAACAGGATCGCATGACATAATTCACCTACATGTTATCTAAGTAATCAGGATCGCATCATTTAATTCACATATGTGACTTATATGCTAACCAGAGGGCATTCGATATGAGGTCTGAACTAAGAACATGGTGTTAAATATTGTGTATACGATGTCTAAACTATGCAATGCAAGACACCGTATGCATCATATGAGCAGTATAACCATGCCAACTTAGAGCATACACCTTAGTAGGGGAATAGGACTGGTCATCTGTCTCTAAATCCATCTCTGAGGAGCTATCGGGACCCAACAAGAGATCTATTTCGACAGGTATCACTGTCTGCTCTGAAGGCCTTGTTTTCACTCCAGATTTTTCCATCACCCACCCAAATAGCTGATTCACAGGAACAGTAGTTTAATGTACAAACATTGTCGACAAATGGAAATGTAATGAAGAAAAGGATGGGCAAGATATCATTCAAATATATGATGCCTGGTTAAACAGGATGGCCTTGCACATTTCACATATATTTTGGCTGGCTAAAAGACATGAGACTGCATAATTCCCATATATGATATAGAAACTAAATAGGTGGCATTACAGAACATGTCTAAACTAAGAAGATGACATATATGATGTCAAAAGTAGGCATTGCAAGGCAACATATGCATGATATGACTAACATCATCATGCCAAGGTAGAGAAAACACCTTGGGGGTAAATAGGAGTGGGCAGTGGCGTCTGAATCCGCCTCAGAACAGATATCTTCCTCTAGATTACAACCTGGAGAGGGGTGGGGAGGGTTTGTCATTGAACCCACCATGGAGCGATGTCTGCATGGCATTGTACTGACGCGCAAAACTCCTCTCTTTTTCTCTACATGTTCAGCATGACTGTGTACAATATCTGACATGCATAAGAAAAAATATGGTGAGATTATGTAAGGAGAGCATGCAGAAATTTAGATTGATGGAAACAACCAGTGGATGGATCCAAAAATAATGATAGCAGGATGATGATTGCTTAAAATTAATAAAAAGACAAATGATGATTGCTTTACTATTTGTTTCCCACCCAAGATGAACAACATAGGCATACCCTAGGTGTACCAGATATTAGACAGACATACTATTCATTGCTGCCTCGATATGTGCCCCACAACTAATTTAGAACTCAAGTTTGAACATGAATTTGGACCTGAGTTGGGAGTCCAAGAGCTGAACAGGACGATAAAGTAGCAGGTAAGTTTAAGCAATGCATAACATAAGCAGAAACAAAAGAGTGCGACCTCTCTTGTGGACCCGTGTACTCCTCAGGTTCATCTACTGAGTCGATGATGGTGATACCGTTGGGGTGCATGCCGGCGGCAGGGAAGGAGATCTGAGGTGGCAAAAGACGGTGAGGAGTCGTGATGTCTGGTTTGGTGGATGCTTCTGTCGTTGGAGCAGCTCAGGTGAGGTGGACGACGTCGCGGCAGGAGCAGGACAAACCACACAAAGTTCCCTTCGACATGTACCTGTAACTGAAGTAATTCTGTAAGGGCTCATTTGGCTTGCATGATTCTTAAAACGCAGGGATAGGAAAAACACCGGAGTAGGATAGGAAAATGCACATGGTAAACAGAGCATTTGTAAACACATGATTTCTATCAACTTGGGTGTTTGGTTTACAGGAATTGGAAGAGCAGAGGAATGCAAAGAAACATGGCCAAAATAAAGAGAAACCATATGAAAGCGTGTACAGTTAGAATGTTATTCTGGCACTAATGAACTTGGTCTTGTTTTCATGCATAGGATTTTGAAAAGTAGGTCCAGGTGGATGTTTTTCTTCATTCCTTTCAACAAAATGCATGAATAATTGAATATTAGAGTGCCATTAGTATTCCCTATTGCTATGTTTTTCCGTTGAACCAAAATAGCCCTAACGGATCGACATGAATGTATAGTAATATGTGACGCAACAAGTGTACAACCTCTTTGCCGTAGCCGTGTCGACCTCAGCATCATTGGGTTGGTCGCTGAAGCAGTTGAGGTAGAGGTGGCTGTCGGAGGTGTGGAGGAAGATCTGAGGAATCTGTAGACAGCGTCCAGGGCACTGCTCTGCTGTGATGGATCGTTCTTTTGTTGGAGCAGCTCCGGTTAGCCGTAAGACGTCAAGGCCGAAGCAGCACAAGACAGACATCGTCAATCTGAAGTGGGATTCTAATAGCGTCTCCAATAGATGATGAAAAATGGATGTAAAATTAACATCACCAAAAACCACCTGACTACAACAGATGAGGTAAAAACTGTTGACTCTGAACTTAACTGTCGAAACTGAAATTAACTGTGGAATCTGAATGCTACTCGCAAACCTGAATGCAATGGTAGCAGAGAGACACTTCACATGTAGTTTAGGGAGGGCCTGCAGTTCATCTTCAACCTGCACACCCCTGAGCCGCCTGCCAGCACCGGCCGAACCGCCGGCCCCAGCGCCGCCTCGCCACCCCGAAACAACTCGCCACCGCCGCCTCGGCCAGCCCTTTAGGACCCCCGCCCCCCACCCTGAACCCTAATATAGATAGTGGGGTACCTCTCCGGTGATCCCCCGTCCCCGCCGCGGGTGGTTCTTCCTTAACTCCGGCGAGCCCCCCCCCACAACCCCTGAAAATCGACTGACCCAAAAGTCGATTCAGTCAACTGAAGTGTGGCTTAATCGGAGCAGAGCAGCAGCACGAGCGACGGGGAGAGCAGCAGCAGTAGTTGGGCGAGCGAGCGATCGAGCGAGAGCCGGAGCAGCATCAGCAGCACGAGCGAGCGAGCGAGAGCCGGAGCAGCAACAGCAGATCCGGCTGGTACAGACGCCGCCGCCGAAGGGGCCTCGCACTGGGGGAGAGCTGCCATGGAGATGTCGCCCGCGGCGCCGGCTTCAAGGTAGCCGCTCCATGGCGGTGCGGGATGGAGCACCGTCGGCGCCGGGAGGTCGAGTTAAGGAGAAGGTGCGATGCGATGAGTGTACAACCTCTTTGGTGGTGCCGAGTAGGCCTTGGCTTCGTCCGAGGAGTCGGTGAGGATGTTGCGGTTCCGGTGGAGCAGGTCAAGGCGGCGCTGTGGGGATGGAGTAGCCGCGATAAACGAGGCGATCGTCGGAGCAGCTCCTTGGAGGTGGAGGATGGGGCGGCTTAACCGGCGGGACATCGAGATGGACAACGGATCCTCATCCGGGGAGGTGGACGAGGGACGTCGAGCTGTTGCGGTGGACGACGTCGTCGGGGAAGAGGCTCCGGCTGGGCAGTGGTGACGTGGCAGACGGAGGAGGGTGGGGTTTCGCGGCTGGAGCGGAGAGGTTATGGCGGCCTGGGATTTCGAATGGCGAAAAGGGGGCGATGGGAGGGGGTGAAGCATGACTTAGGGACGCGCTTGTCCAAAATGTAGGGTGTGTTACAAAAGTACCCCCCACCAATTTGAACTAGCGGCCCTTTCGGCTCAGGGTTAGAAGGGGGATTTCACCTGTCGGGATTTGGCAGCGGGAGGGAGTTTTCGCGCGTGTTGTAATTTCTGGATAGCAAGGCGCGGGTTGTGAAGGCGCCAGTTTTGGGAGCACGATATCTGAATTTTCGGGATATAACAAGACGCGGATTGAATTTTAGGGACAAGCCTAACGTGTAGTAATATTGTACTTGTACGTACCAAATCAATTCGCACTTCCCTCAACCAAAAAGAAAACGAAAAAAATAAAACTATTCACACCACACAAAGAGAGAGTCTTGCCCCGTTTTACTATACAAATGCTATTCAAAGCTACTCCCTCCTTCCATCTATATAGGGCCTAATGCGTTTTTTGATGCTAACTTTGACCAAATATTAGAGCAATGATATATGACATGCAACTTATACAAAGCACACCGTCTGTGAAAGGTTCTTTCAATGATATAATTTTCACATTGTGCATGTCATGTACTATTAATCTTGTCAATAGTCAAAGGCGGTCTTAAAAATCTCATTACGCCCTATATAGATGGAAGGAGGTAGTATGAATCCATGTTATGTCCGATTAATTTTTTTCGCTTTGCTGTATAATGCATGTAACCTACTCATACCAACATTTTAGTGCATTCCAAATGTCTATACTACCGCTGCAATTCAAACTAAATTTGAATTCGTTTCTCTATTTCAATAAGAATCTACAATCATTATTGTTGCCAACTTGAACCATCATTCGTGTATTACCTTAATAACACACCACATGATTACTATAGTGATAGATATGAACTACGTGTACTACATGAACTCGAATTCTATTTTTTGAATACACTTGATGTTGATTCCAAATAATAGTACATTTGATGTACTTATTATATATTCATAATCTAAACCATGTTCCATATGTACACCGTGTTTATCACACAAAGTATAGTGCCCGCCCCCTACATTATGACAAGTATTTAGACCGGAGTTGCAAAAGCCACACATTAGCCCAAATTATAATCAATGTTGTACATTATGATATCTTCTTCAAGTATCCGTATCCACCTTTTTATAATGAATTATGATCTTTGTTCGTCTTTTACACCTTTACGATCCTCTTCTATTTGTAGCTAGCTAGCACTAACTTTCTATCGTGCATGCACACGCCCACCCCCCTCACACACCCTTAGCGTCCCCTCCATCGCGCACGTTCATTATTTCTCTTTAGGTCGTCCAGCAGCGGTGTGTGTAGGCCCCCGGATCCTTATTTCTGGCACACACCGGTTGATATACAACAAACACATATATACTTCCCCTCTTCTCTTCTCACCGTCCATGCCCCCATATGTCCAATACGATTCCACGCAGGTGCACACTCCCGCCCCTCTTTTCATTAGTCACATGCTCGCACACTCCTCCCCCCTCGACATGGTAGGCCTCTCGCACCACCTCCTAGCCACACTCTCTCCCCCTGTCTGCCTCTCCGGACCTTATTTGCTTCTAACACATGCAGGCGTGTATATGAACTGATCTCCCTACATATAGCTAGGTCGACTATAATTCGTTTTCACCAAGCACTGATACACTTACCTCGCTAGTTATGTCTCTCCTTTTCTCGGACACACAACGGTTGATCTTCCTATGTAGTTACGCATGCTTACCACAACCATATCTTCTCCCCTCATCATCCTTGAATACCTCCCGGCCCGTCTCTCACACGCACGTGCATAGACAGACAGACATCCCCCGCCCTCTCTTATTGATATTGCACTCATACCCTCCGTTTGTCTAGCAGGCCTCTCCCACCATTTATGAGACGCCACTCCACCACCAACCCTCCGACGCTCTACCTTTGTCTTTTTCCCAACCTTATTCCTCTGCTACACATATCCATGGATGTCGATCGATCTCCCTCAATACATAGCTAGGTCTCTCTCCTTCCCTAAACATATACTAGTCGACCGGTCTCTACCCCCCCCCCCACACACACACATACCGATAGTCGAACGTTGTAGGTAGGTATCCATGCCACGGAGAAGAACTCCACCTCTGCCCTCTCAAATTCCAGTAGGCCAGCCGCCCTGTATCCTTGACGTGGGTAAACACAAATTCGATGGCACTCTTTATCGATCGCACAGCCACACACTTCATCCCTGTTTTCAATTCTATCGATATCTCACGTCCATGACTCCGTTTCACACACATTGCATATGTTACGTTTTTCTCATTGAGATATCATCAACACATTGCCTCTATTTCACACAAACCATCTCTCTCACACCCACCCACGTACGTACCTGCACCTAAAGAACAAGTGCACGCATGACGCACATACTCACGTCTCGTTCCCGGCCATACCCACGCGGGTACACGGTGGAGTTCGTTTATGTATGAAAAGGCAGCCCACATGATAATTTGACGCGTGTAGCGGTTGTTTACTCGAAGGAGGGTCGGGTACCACGCCTAGAATATAAAACAATTGCCGTGGGGAAAATGGAAAAATGGTTTTGTCTCTCGTGAGTCTCGTCACACAATCTCACACAAGGCCGTCGTGGCCTCTCTCTCTCAGCGTTGGTCAGTGATCCGGCCGCATCCCGTCCGCTGGCGGAAAGGGAGGATGTGCATCGTCTCTCTGTTCGACGGTGTTGAGGCAGCTCGTCCAGATCTGCGGTACCCACCGTTCTCTCTGACCAAGCTCCGGCGCGGTAGAGCCTTCGCCAATTGCTCGCTGCTGCAGTATGGGCAGATCCCGGCCGCCGGCGTCCTCCTAGTAACATCCCGACGACCCTCAGGTATAGCTTCCTCCGGCCTTGCTCCACTGCCCATCTTCCCACGTTGCTACATGTGGATCTTCTTTAGTTGTTTGCTTAAATCGTATCTCGGCCGGCGTACTTTCCATCTTGCAATCTCGTCCTCAAACCATTTTTGATAAACCACCATGTGCTATCTTTACCTTTTTACATGGAACATGCTTCTTTTTTGTCGGCGTATGTGTCTTCAACTCGTGTTATTGGGTAGTAATTGTTTCCTTTCGGCCTCCTTTTGCAAACAAGGCTATCCATTTTCACCTTGTTTCTATTGCGACCTTTTGGTGAACTGCACAAATCACTTTTCTAAAGAGTGTTTTGTGCAGTTCCGCCAAAATTTCACACGGGCAACGTTTTTACATTTCTGTGGGACTGTGGAAAGGGAGATTGGTTTTGCTATCCTCCTCATCCAACTCCGTGCCTAATCTCCTCCGACAAGAAGTTAGTCCTAAAGAGAGATCGTAGAGGTGATCGGCTTCTATTTATGTGTGTTATGTTTCATCATCTAGTTTCACTATTATTGTAATCACATTGACTGGATATCTTTGCAAACAGGGATGGTCCGCCCGATTTTAGTGGAGCTGCACAAAATGATCGGATTGTGGTGTCCTTCATACACCTCTTTTTTGGCTACAAAGCTGGGTGAAACTAGCTACCAAGCAATGAACACTGTGCCAAGGAAATGGAGCCAAGCCTACGAACAACATCGATAAATTATATTTTTTTTCTTTATTTGTACACCTTCTCACAACCTTGTCTTCAGTTGTGATGTGAATATTGCCGCTAATCTGAGAACCATTGAGATGCATTAGCCATGGTAGTTTCATTTGTATTTGATGGAATGTGGTGACGAGATAATCTCGAGGCAAGACACATGAATCCTAAGTTGAAACCTTTTTTTCCTGTGGGAACCAGAGTTGAAACCTTCATAGCAAGGATTGATATAAACAAATTTCATCAAAATTATGTGTAAATATAAACAAATCCTGAAGGATTGATAGCAATGCCAGAAACAATTCAACTTCGTTTCGCCGACATGTTGGACATCCTTCATCCGGCTCCACCTGCCATGCAGCAATATTGAGTGCACAACACAACTTCAAGGAAAGATTCACCCCGGTCGTTGCGCCACAGTAGTAATGACTAGTGAGCAGTCAAATCGCAGAGCCCCACCTTCGCTGCAGTAAGTTGCTCGGATGAAGCAACCATCATTTCTCTATTCATTGAATCCGCTAGTACTCCCATATTCCCACAGTAAAGTTGCTCGGGCGAATCAACCAGCACTATATCCGCTCACGTGTGATGACCACAGGAGCTATCCATTCAGATTGCATGTTAAAAAAATAAAGGTCGATAACTAATGCGGCAAACTTTCAAAAAAAACTATTGCGGCACTTCGGGCCAACGCGGCCAGATCACATTTTGCACGAGAAATTACACACCATGTTTCGTTGACATGTGGTCCCGTTCCAACATATCAGTGAGACGACGGCGAGTAGTAGGAGTATTTCCGAACAGACATGTAGGCCGGGGAGCCCCTTCGTGAACCGTGGCAAACTGGCAACCGTCCACTGACGCGTCGCCTTTCCCTCTCGATTTGGAACTGCTGTCGCACGCTCTTCCTTTCCCTCCTCCATTTTCCTTCAGCCCTTCACGCTTTATTCTTCCATTGTTTGATCGTCTTCTCCATGGAGAGAACAGGACGGAAACGACCCTGTTATTCTTGCCCCGATCTAAAAGATGACGTGGTGGAGGAACTCATTGACCGGTGCGATGTCATCACCTCGGCTAGCATGGCAGGTTCGTTCAAGCCCATTCTTGACTCAACTAATAACATCATTACAAGGAACCCAAGAGTCAAGGAACGGTTTGATCTCCCCTATCTTCTTCGCCGTGACCCTGATGACCGGCGCCGTCACGATGGAGGCCTCGCCCTGTGCAAGTTGATGCCGCTTGATAATGATACGTATGATGTTAAGATGCCATCGCTTGAGGGCAAGGCCTGGGTAGGCGCAAATGGAGATTGGATTGTTTATATTGGGTCCAACTGTGAGTGGGAACTTGTGAATGTGTACACTCGTGACCGGGTTCCACTTCCAAAAATCTCAGCAGACTGCCCAGAGGTTGAGCACACCGGTATTGTACGCACGTTCAAATACAATCATGGCGACTGTCTTCTATGGAAGATAGCAATTTCTCGAGTTCCCACCCGCTCTTGGAATTAGAACAACTATGAAGTTGTTGCTATCTTCGACAAGCTTGTTGCCGTCGTTGCTAGTTTGACTCAATGGACATTACTAAAAAATCAGTTTCTGTACACGGATGAGTACTGTGATGCAATTGAATACGAGGGCCTCTTGTGTTTGCTGCCACCACTCATGGCACTGTTTTTGCATGGAATCGTTATGATTTCAGTACGTTTGTCTTCCACCGTAATTATAATTGTTTCATCCACATGCATGCGGGTTAGCAAGTTTCCCTTTACTAATTAACCTTCTTCTTGTGTTTTCCAAGGTCCTGTGAAAATTCCACCACCTATACTTGAAAATTTTTATAACCAAGGGGGAGATGACGATGGTGAAGATCACGAGCATGAGGACGAGCAGCGCCCATATACTCGTTGGTGCCTGGCAACTAATTCTGATGAAACGTGCATTGCAATAGGTTATCGGATGAGGCCAATCATCAACAATAGTAGGACACTATTTGTACTAGCTTCACATGCTTCGCATCGTGCGGGTGTTTTTACTGTAGACATATTGTACTACGTAACCAGCACCTCGAATCCTCGATACTAGTAGTACTATATAGTACTAGTATGTAGTAGGAGTAGTAGGGTGGCATGGGCCAGAACAAGCATTCACATCCAGGAGTACGGCACACGCCACCAGCATGACTTCCATCTGACACCATATTTCTTGGAGTTCGTGCTAGAGCAATCTCTTCAACCTCATCGTTTCTCTAACTCAACCATCGCACGGCGGGCGAGGTGGGGGTTTGCCGATAGTCGGTTTCCTCAACTACGGTCCCACTTGTAAGGACAACTCCAACGCTCTATCAATATATGGATGTACTCTTCTTCCCAATATAAAAACTTGCATCAATTCTACTCCCTCCGTTCTACTATTTGTCAAAATATATATGTATCTAGACATGTTTTAGTATATAGGCACATCCATTTTTGGACAAATGGAAGTCAAGTATTTTGGAACGGAGGGAGTACACAATAAATTTTTTAAGTTAGCACAACTAGTCTAATCCGAGAGCACAACCGAAGATTTGGTCGGGTTCTTCCTCCTTTTGCCGACACGTGGGACATCCAGCATCCAGGTCGTGTCATGAAAGAAAATAGAGTGGTAGTTGATAAGTTGAAGCCACGAGATGTGCATCTTGGGTTAAACTGTAAATAGAATCTTACTACTCTTGAGTAACTCCAAAAGCGGCCACCGAAGATCTTTCTTGGATTTGCTTTCCATCACCAGCACGTCGAGGTGAAAGATGTGCAGGTTCAGTGGGTCCGCTTGCGTTTTCACTGACATGTGGGACCGCATCTGAGCAAACAGATGATGGGCTCCGTGCGTCCGCTGGCTGGCTGAGAAGAGAGATAGAGGATTGCTGAGCACGGACTGCAGGAAATTTGTTCTACGTAACCAGCACCTTCATATTCGTGTGTGGTTGTTTCTAGAATTAAAAAAAGGAGGTACCTCTACTTATGTTACTCCCACTACGCCTAGACTAAGGTTAGTAGGTGACCTTGCGCTTGGCTCTTCGCCTCTTCCGGAAGTCGATGGTTATACAGTAGTGCTTCTGGCAATCTGACACCAAATGAACTACTGCACGTCCACCACTTGTAAGAAAAAGTTTCACCTCGTGCTGCGAGCCACCATGCACGCGTTGGCGAGGGAGAAGGCGTAATCAAGCTTCTTGTCGTTCTGCGAGTTGACGGGACACATCGAAGTTATTTACTAGTAGTACATACTCTCTCCAAAAAAGGGCTTACAATGTCATTGCTACCATCCTGTGCTCTCTCGTTGAGTACGTGCACTATTCATGTGCGATTCACGTGCCATCGAGGAGAAAAAACATTGCGTAGGTACCATCGAAGTGCATGACTCACTT
>NC_057795.1:32731001-32741107 GCF_018294505.1 Triticum aestivum | reverse complement strand
TCACTTACGCACTGCTTATCTGATTATCTCCATTTTCTTGCATGACACGTGCACCTTGATGCTAGATGTCTGGCGTGTTGGGAAAAGGATGAACAAAGCTCACGTAAAAGAAAAGAGTTGAAGAGCATAGATTCCCGACGACCGAGGAGGAGCAAGGAACCTCGCGGTGGAGCGTCTGCAAGGAACCTTGCGCGTTTTCCCCTATTTTTTGTCGCCTGCCCACCTATAAATAACGAAAAGAACATGAACTTTTCGCTAACCACTAGAAACGGTACATCAGGATGCTAAGTTGAAGATGTTTTATACTTCCTCCGTTCCCAAATATAAGTCTTTTTAGATATTTCAATAAGGGACTACATACCAAACAAAATGACTGAATCTACACTCTAAAATATATATACAAGCGAATGCACTAACTCCATCCGATCCAACTCATGCACATACGCGCACAGCATGGAGCACACAACGCACATACACAAGACGTGCATGCACACACGATCGGCCGCAGAATGCACGTGAATAACACATGCATGCGCACACACTTGGCTGCATGGAGGCGTGAGCCATCCGCGGTGACGTTCGGTTCGTCGTGCTACGGCGAAGCTCGCACGCAACGGCGCATACGCATCTCTTGCAGCACCTCTTTGCCGTCGTTGCTCAACTACTTGTCGAAGACGAAGACGACCGCAGCCTCAGCCTTAGAGCTAGCACCGATGGAAAAACACGCACGCTGCACGCACATGAGTACATACGAAGTGCCCACGACGTGGTGGTGGTGTGTCCCCAGTCGCCTCTACTCCTTCTACGCACATTGTCTATCAAGGCATTTGCATGCTAATGATGATGTGGGTGAGATCTTCTAGGACTTAGATGATGACGAGGAAAATTATGAGACACAAGGTGACGTACACTGTCAAGGTCCACGGTCAAGGGGGTGCTAGCAAGTAATTAGATGTGCTTAGAGCAAGTACAATGGAGCTGAGTCAGCGGGCTATAAGGAATACTCCCTCCTTTCCGGTTTTTAAGGCTTATCTCAACTTTTTTGTTTTTCCAATTTAGAGGGCTCATCTCCATCTCATTTTTAGTTTCCAATGCGCATTAAAGCTTTGCATGCGAGAATTAAAAAGGAACACACCAATGCATGTAATGTTCCTACTCATCTAGTGGCCAAGCATGCATGCACTGTAATTAATCCAAATGAATGCATGAGTTTAATTGGGTAGTTTTGTAATGTACGAGATACATTCCTCCACTCACAAAATGCCTTGGTTGATGAGATTTGAGATTTGAGCCCTATAAACCGGAAGGGAGGGAGTAAACAGTAGTATATTTCTGCTTAGTTGGAGGAAAGAGAAGAGGAGATAGAAGGTAAGCAGGCTCTTCATGAAGAGCCAGCTCTAGCACGTGCTCCTAGGCACTTTGTAGTACATGTTGACTATAAGATGGGCTGTAGGCTTATAGCCAGCAGCTGGCTCTACTATTAATGCTCTTTAGATGAGGTGCTAAGTGCATTAAATGGCTTAGTAACTCAAGTGTTCAATGCATAGGTGCTTAGTTTATTGGTGCCACATCATATTTTATGCCTACGTGGCAGGCTTAGCAGTTATACATGGTGGAGCACTGGGAGAGGCCAAGGCTAGTCATAGTGGGGAGTAACTTGTACTGTAACATATTACTATGTTACTCTAAACATCTCTATAAACCGGAAAGGAGGGAATAGTAACATACACTAGTGTCATATGCAGAGTATGGGAGCACATGATATTTCTCCGTCCGGACCAATCCCAAGTTGGCTTCTCACCTTCTTGGCCCAACAAAAACCCCTCTCCCCTCCCGCGCGCGCTTCCCGCCCAGCGCCAGCTGAGCCCGCCGCTCCACATTGATGGCAAGTGAGGGCGACGCGACCTCTCACTGCTTCCGCCGTTGAAGCGGCGCGCCGACCGAGGGCACCGCCCGCTGCACGCCCGGCATTTCAGACTACACAGTGGATAGTAACTTTTAGAGCAAGTACTACTATAATTAGATGACATAAGCATTCTATAAGGATTTAAATATAGTATTTTTGCTTCGTTGAAGGAGAGAGAAGAGGAGAGAGAAGAGAAACGGATTGTAAACGTGTAGCCGGTTGTACTCCAACATACTCTACTTTGTGAGACAAAAGGTGGGGCCATTATTAATGATATTGTATTTATACTAAAGGGACTAATGGACGCCTTAATTACTCCGGTTTGTTTTTAGACAAACCTTGGTGGGGCTATTATTGACTTTTTTTTGAGCTATTATTGACTTGGACGTGGGGTTTGGGGGCCAAAGGCCTACTATTATACTCCGACCTGACATGCTCTACCCTAGCCGCTGCTGTATCATATGGTTTCGCACCGTTCCAGATCTTAGCGCCGCCACGCAATTCTTCTCCAGCCCTCCTTCCGGCGTGCACCGTGAGAAGGGATAGGAGTCCTCCGAACCCCGCCTTTCGTGATCCTGTACGGGAGGGGGGCAATCAGGTTTTTGGGGAGCACACTCCTGTGACTGCTGCCAGCAACGACTTCCTCAACGACATCCTTCTTCCCCGACCTCGGTAACCTCTTCATCAATGACATGAGTGACAACATCAACCACATTGGTTTTGCTCCCGCTGTACAGTATGTGATTCTGTCCTCCTGGTTTAGTCCGCATCATTTCTTTGATGTTTGCAATTGTCGTCGTGATCTATTTACTGCTGATTCCGATTAAATCTCATACTAAATTGCTCATATATTCACCAATCCAATCCAAAAACCTGATCACAGGCAATTTACTCTGAGTTGTTTTGCTGCGCTTTTGAAGCCGCCTACTTTTAAGGGGGTGCAATATAAAAGGTGGCGCACAAGAGCAGTATATTGGTTTCAGATCATGTGCTGCTATGACGCCACTAAGGGTAAGCCTGAGGGCGATCTTAATCCTACACAGCAGGAAGCTTTTCAGAACATGGATACCCTCTTCAAAGCCGCTCTGCTGAGTGTTCTTGACGATTCCATTGTGGATTCATATATGTTGTTTGACAGCGGCAAAGACATGTGGGTTGCACTCGAGGCCACGTTTGGTCCCTCGGGCGCTGGCAACGAGTTGTACGTCATGGAGCAATTCTGTGACTACAAGATGACTGATGAGCGCTCTGTTGTTCAGCAGACTCATGAGATACAGTCACTGTCTAAGGAACTTGAGTACTTTAAGTGTGTGTCGCCGGTCAAATTTGTTGCTGGGACCATCATTGCCAAGCTTCCACCTTCGTGGAACGATTTTTCTACTTCTTTGAAAAACAAGAGACATGAGTTTTTTGTTTTGGATCTCATTAGCACTCTTGATTTTGAGGAGAAGGCGAGAGCAAAAGGCACACGTGCTCGGGTCGCCGAGGGAGCTTCTAGTGCCCACATGGTACACGAGAAGAACTTCCAGCCCAACCAGCCCCAAAACAACAAGAACACATCTCAGGGGAAAGGCAAGTTCGATGCAAAGAACAAGCCGTCACATTCTACCAACTTCAAGAAGAATTCTCATAACGGGAAGGGATATAAACCTCAATTTTGGTAGCACCGCACAAAATTTATATGGCTGCATCTACCTGCTGTCAGCTAACCTCATGGTGCTCCAGGTATTCCTACATTCGTAACTAGGTACAATGACCACCGCAAGATGAAATTAGCTTATTCATACGTTGACTTCCTGAATGCAGTGTGGAACGATCTTGTCATGTCTGGAGGAGCAAACAAGCAGTGCAGCCGAAGGTGGAAATCAACCAAAGACTTATGAAATTATATGTAATCTTCCTCAGGCAGGTTAGTATCCCCTTCGTCTAGATGATCGTGTTTTGTCAAGCCGAGCTATTGATATCTGCTACTGTTTTGCAACACCGTTTAAGTATAGCTACTGTTTTCCTATCTTTTCAGATTCAGGACAATGAATAGGATATCAGGGGAACTGCACAATATGGACCCATGTTGAGTCATCTCTATTGCCTCATGTGTTTGCTACAAATGTGTCAGCATCAATTGCAAGATGAGGCAGCTAGATAGCTGTGGAGTTGCCAACATGCTCAAAGTGCTCGCAACATTGAGAAGAAACAAGCATGCCCAGGAAATTAATGCGTGCGCAGGGAGGCCCTTTGCTCAGAGAAGCATCGATCGATTTTCTTTATTTCCATACCTTCTCACAGTTTTGTATATTGGTTATAGTATGGTGGATCATTGAGATGCATAAACATGCTGAACTTTTGTTCTTCTGAATGTTAGTTTAATGAGAGTGTCTACATCCAGTACCGCATCCTCTAATTTGGTGGATGCACACAGAGAAAATAAATCTCCTTAATTTACTCCATAACCACCCTATTAAATAGGCCTAGTAACAAACCAGGCGCATGCAGTGGCCGGCGGGCACATGCATCCTGCATGCATGGCCAGTCATGCAGCAACGCAAAAGAAGAGAGCGGTTCTTGGGAGAAAAGCGAGTAGTTAGTGCAGCGTGCCTTATAAACACGAACAGCTCACTCTCCCGCTTTCGTCTCCCCAGCCAATTCCCCCCGCTCCCCAATCTTCCTCACTTGTCCAGAAAACCCCGCTCACCTTCTTCCTCACTCGTACAGAAAACGCCTTCTCTTCTTCTTCCACTCCTACAGAAATCCCCAGCCCTGCTTCTTCCCCACTCGCACTGCCACTAGGCTCGTCTCTGGCTACTCTGCTCAAACCCGTGAGCTCGGTGCGATGCCCACAAGGAAAATGGAGTCGGCTGGACCCAGCGCCAAGAATATGAGGCTCCCGCCAGCGGCGACACAGGTTGTAGATCCCGCACCCGGTAGCGCGGGGAGAAGCGGCGAGCCCCCCCCCCCCACCCGGATCTGAGGAACCGGTAGAATCTCCGGTGGACCGCATTAGCGATCTCCCAGACGTCATCCTTGAGGAGATCATCTTGCTTCTCCCCACCAAGGATTGCTGCCACACACAAGTCCTCCCAACTCGGTGGCGCCCTCTATGGCGCACCGCTCCCCTCAATCTCGACTGTCGTCAGATATCTATCCTTCCTGAATTTGATCTCATCAAAGCCATCGTCTCTTCTCACCAGCAGGGCCCCGTTCAAAGCCTCTGCATCCTGACAAGCTACATGTTGTCCATAGCCGGCAAGGTGGACGCTTGGCTGACATCCCCTGAATTCGGAAAACTCCAGCAGTTGGAGTTCTACCATTACCACGAAAGTTTCATACCACGAACATACCAAGAATTCGTGCCCACACCACCGTTGTCCATCTCGTGGTTTTCCTCCACTTTCGACACCGCCACCTTCACCTGGTGCCATCTACCAGACGATCTGGTACAAATGCTTTGACTCCCACTGCTAAAAAAACTTTCGCTTGTGGTGGTTTATCTGTCGGAGGCCTCACTGCACAGCATCATCCACTCCAGTTGCCCTGCCCTGGAGCGCTTGCTGATTGTTTTGGGAATAGAAATCAGTATCAGTTGTCTCCAAATAAAGTTGCCTCACCTTAAAAGCATTGGATTTTGTTTTGAAGGATAGCAGCTCATCATCGAAGATGCCCCTTCACTTGAAATGTTGCTCCTTGATAATTGTTATACACCTTCAGAAATAATTGTCGTATTTGCGCCCAAACTGGAGACCTTGGGTGTAATTCATGACCCGTTTAACAATCACATGGAGTTGGTGTTTGGCTCCTCACCTTTTCAGGTACCGTATATTATCATCTACACATTTGTAATCATATGCTGCATTTTTCATTTGTGCGCATAAGTTTTATATCATCTTGGAGTACACTTTGGGTACTAATATTATGTTATCTGCTCAATGAAGAGTTCGTCCATTGATAGCCTACCAATGCTGCTCGATTCTGTCAAGATCATATATATCAGAATGTTTAGTTTTGATCTGTACATAATTATTGGCTTGCTGCGACGCTTTCGATCTCTGGAGAATTTATACATAGAGGTGATGATTTCATCCACATTGAAAGCCCGTATATATTGTACTAGAATTAACTGTTTAGCTGTCATTCTTTCGACATACTCTTTTTTCAGACCTTAACTGTTTTCAATCTTAATGTCTACTTAGGTAGAACAGCATGGAGAAAAACATATAACCAATCATTGGCGTAATAAGCACAAGGATTTTCTCAGTTCTCATGACATTCTTTTGAGGACAATAATGATGGGACGATATGCATCCCACCAGGCAAACAGACGCTTTGTCACATTCTTCCTGTTGAATGCGAGGTTACTATTGTCCATGAGGCTTAATTTTTACAGCAAGAGATTTCTCACGGACGAACATGTTGAACAGCAAAAAAAGAAGTTTCAGGTGGACAAATTGGCTTCTAAACGTGCTCGGCTTCTATTCACAACAAGTTGTAGACATCCTAAAATAAATTTTTTTGCACATGATGTTGATGTTATGGATCAGACCGATCCATTTGTTTGTGACTGCAAAAAAGAGTGGTTGGGTTAGATGTTACTATCATGTTCAATCTGGGTTTTGTCTAGAAATTTGATGAACAATTAATCCTTGGGCTTTTTGTACCATTTGTATGCTTGACTTGCATGTTGTTGCCCTCGTACTCCCCTCGACCTGCCAGTACATTGCTGCATCTTTCATGGCTGCTCTTCGTTCCCGTCCGAGGCCTTGCCGTCGTTCTCCGCCTTGGTTAGCCCGCTATGCTCGCCGCCATCTGGTGTTGTCAACATGGTCAACAACCAAGAGGAATCAGGAGATGACTGTACGTGGAGAGGCTGGCAGTAGGGACCCACCAGGATCATTGCCTTTCGCAAGCAGATGCCTCGTTATTACAAGCGAAAACAATACTTCCTCCTAATTGTTTGACAACTAGGTTCCATGCCATTGTTAATGTAGTCAATAAACGAGAAAATTACACAACGAGCGGATAACACCAGGGACCCAGTAGCTCGCCTAGTTGTTACACAGACGGAGCTCAACTGCGCGCTGTGCGGAGGCTGTGGCCTGTCTAGCCCACGCTTACGCTTTTATTAAACACATGACGAGCCCAGTTGATATTTTTTTCTTTCTAAAATTGGCTAGCCTAGTTCTTTTTTTTGGAGAATACCAAAATCAAGGCCTACTTGCTTTTCTCAGCCCTGCTGGGCTGCAAATCTTTCAAGATGGGGAGGAGGGATAAGAAATGGGCTTCCCCAGAAAATGGGCTATAAGTTGTAAGAAATGGGCTGTAAATTTTTAAACCAAATCCAACTGGCAATTGTATTAAAATATCATTTTTTTCAGGATTTCTCTACTCTCTACTCTTATAAAAACCAAAGCCAACTGGCAGTTACATTAAAATATCATCTTTTCACCCACAAGTTAAACTACTCATACAAGTGCATCTTCATGTTCCATGCAACGAACGGGCATCTTGCAAGTTAAGATTCTAAATTTCATTCTTTTTTTTGCAGAGAATTGTTTTTTGAATTTTATTTTGATATAATTTTTTGAAAACTATTTTTAACATGACTCAAAATTTTGTGATTAAAAGAGTTCGGACCCAACCAAAATAAGCAAAATTTCGTTGAATTTTTTAGCAGTGCCTAGAATATATAGTCTGTAACGCTAATAAAAGAATATGAGCTTCAAATATCCTTAAGAATTAGCAAATGGGCTGTAAATTATTGAAAATAATGGCTAATGGGTTGTATGCTGTTTTCCACAGATTTGGAGGCTGACTTCTGGGCCTACTAGGTTGACGATGACGTTGTCCTAAAAAAAATTTGACGCATATGCAAGGCTTTGTCGACTTAGTCAAGACACAGCAGTGACTGTTGGATGTCCATCCAATGGCCGCCGTGCTTCTTCAATCTCTGATCTTCCTGCTCCATACGCGCAAACCAGCGCCGGAGGGACTACCTGCTCCCTCCTCCCGTGGCTGGTTGTGCTGCTGCCAGGCCATCCCTCTAACCACCCACACATCCTGTTATTTTCCGGCGACGTTAGCCTCACCTTGCAGCCGACCAGTCAGCGCTCGTTCTCCCCTTAGCGTGGGCATCCGCTGCGGTGGCTTCGCCGTCTCCGGGAGGTTCTCTTCCTGGGCCCCGCCCTCATCCACCGTGTTTGTGCTCTCGGCGCGGCGAGGTCAACATGGTCAACAAACAACAGCCATCGGAAGAGGCTGACAGTAGGGGCCCACACAGGAAAATGCCTCCTTATTACGCGCAAAATAATGATTCCTCCACCTGATAGTTGGGACCCACCGGAAGGGTCTCTGTATTTCGTGAAAAAACGTTCCCCCCGCTGTTAGCTCGGACCCACCGGAAATGCCTCCTTATTACGCACAAAAAAATGAATACTCCCCTGCTAGCTGGGACTCACCTTGGTGGGTCCGAGGACGGAGGGCTTTGTCAACTTAGTCAATATGAACGACTCTAGCTCCAGTGACCGTACGATGTCCCTCCAATGGCCGTAGTGCTTCTTGAACCTCTGGTCTTCGTGCTCCAGCCGCCCAAAGTAGCGCCAGTCGTGCCACGTGCTCCTGCCTCCCATGGCCGGCTGTGATGCCGCAGAGGCCTCACCGCCCCCTACTACTCCCACCGCTAGCCATGCCATCCCTCTACTGACCCACACCCCCTGTTATTCAGCGGCAACGGCAGCCTCACCCTCGTACTCCTCTTCGCGTGGGCATCCACTGCTGCGTCTTCCCCGGCTCCACGTCGTCCCCTTCCTAGGCCCTGCCGTCGTCCACCACCGTGGTGCTCTTGGCGCGGCGTGGTCAATGTGGTCAACGACCGACTTCCATCAGAAGAGTACTGTGCGTGGAGAGGCTGACAGCTGGGTCCACGGCGGCCGCAAGGAAGTGCCTCCTTATTACGCGCAAAATAATTATTCCTCCACCTGACAGCAGGGACCCACCGGACGGGCCACCGTATTTCGCAAAAAAAATGTTTCCCCCTGACTGTTGGGACCCACCAGCTACATCTTCGAACGCAAGGAAGTGCGTCCAGGCAAAAAAAAATGATTCGCCCCCATGACTGCTGGGACCCACCAGCTACATCTTCGCACGCAAGGAAGTGCGTCCGGGCAAAAAAACGATTCTCCCCCCTGACTGCTGGGACCCACCAGCTACATCTTCGCAGGCAAGGAAGTGCCTGGCAGTCGGGACCCACCTGGTTGAAGCGTACGTAGCGTTGTCATTCTGGTCGCGAACGTGTACGTACATACTGGTCGTAGTAGAGGCACGCACGTACACATACGTACAGCGGCGAGGGTGCAAGAAATAAAATACGGCCACGTACATACATACGGGTAGGGTCTTGAACGCCTACTCGCGCATACGTACATGGCTGGGTTGGAACGGAGAAACAGTGTCGTTGTCGTGATCATGGGGAGGCAACGGAACACGTCGTGTTCATCGGGAGGCAACGAAACGCATGGGAGCCAACCGACTGGGTTGGAACGAAATGCGTGGTCGTGTTCATCAGGAGGGCCTGGACGGAACAGGCGATGGAAACAAGGCCTGGCGTACCGCACAATGGAGGAAACGGCCTTGTGTTCGACCGGCCACATTCGAAACGGGATCATGTTCATCGGGAGGGGTCTGGCGTACCGCAAAACGGAGGAAACGGACCTCCTACGGTCGAAACGGGGTCCTGTTGATCGGGAGGGGCCTGGCGTACCGTAAAACGGAGGAAACGGACCTCCTACAGTCGAAACAGGGGTCCTGTTGATCGGGAGGGGTCTGGCGTACCGCAAAACAGACGAAATGGACCTCCTACGGTCGAAACGGGGGTCTTGTTCATCGGGAGGGGTGTGGCGTACTGCAAAACGGACGAAATGGACTTGTGTTGGAGCGCTACGGTCGAAAGGGGGGAGGGGTGTGGCATACCACAAAATGGGACTCCACGGGATACTGTTCATCTCCACCGTCGACCTCCTCCAGCCTCCACGGGCTCCTGTTCATCCAGCCTCCACCGCGCTACTCCACTGGCTACTGTTCAACCACCCCTCCATGGGAACCCCTCCACCGTCTACTGTTCATCCAGCCCTCCACACCACGGGGTCCTGTTCAACCACCCCTCCACGGCCACCCCTCCACCGTCTACTGTTCATCCAGCCCTCCACACCAC
>NC_057795.1:32674074-32730783 GCF_018294505.1 Triticum aestivum | reverse complement strand
CTTTAGTTAGCAGAAGTAGCGAAGGAATCGCTCCATCGGGTTCAGTTAATAGCCATCGATCGATCGCTTGGGTTCAGTAACGCATAGCCTGCAGTGCAATCGCTAGGGTTCAGTTAGAGCCCAATGCCTCGCTTGGCTTCAGTTAGAGCCAACGCCTCGCAATCACACGCACATACATACGAGAGAAACGCGCATCGCTTGACCCCTGACCTCCCACCGTAACCGGTAACTCCCCGAAATTTTCATCTCCCTCGCTTCTAACACGGTTTTTTCCGTCATGGACGGCCCAAAGAATGTCATGCAGCTGCGTCTCCGGCCCGCCCAGGACGAAAAGCCCATTTTCTGTCATGATTTTTTGTCATAGAAGTAGGAGCCCACCACATCTATGATGATACTAGGTTTTGTCACAATTATCATCATTGAAGTGTCATATGTATGACAGAAAAACTTTTCGTTCGGCCCAAAATGTCACGGATGTGTCTTTTTTTTGTAGTGATAGTCCACCTCGATAATATCGTAGTGGTGCTTAGGCGAAGCCCTGCTGTCGGTGTCAAAATCGGCGGATCTCGGGTAGGGGGTCCTGATCTGTGCATCTTAGGCTGATGGTAATAGGAAGCAAGGGACACAATGTTTACCCAGGTTCGGGCCCTCTCGATGGAGGTAAAACCCTACTTCCTGCTTGATTAATATTGAAGATATGAGTAGTACAAGCGTAGATCTACCATGAGATCATAGAGGCTAAACCCTAGGAGCTAGCCTATGATGGTATGATTGTAATTGTGATCGGCCTTCTAAGGACCATCCTCTCCGGTTTATATAGACACCGGAGAGGGCTAGGGTTTACATGGCGTCGGTTACAAGGAAGGAAATATAATATCCGGATCGCCAAGCTTGTCTTCCACGCAAAGGAGAGTCCCATCCGGACACGGGCCGTAGTCTTGTGTCTTGTATCTTCATGCTTCAATAGTCCGGACGATGTATATAGTCCGACTCTCCGGATACCCCCTAATCCAAGACTCCCTCAGTAGCCCCTGAACCAGGTTTCAATGACGATGAGTCCGGCGCGTAGTCTTGTCTTCGGAATTGCAAGGCGGGTTCCTTCTCCGAATACTCCAAGGTAATTATTGAACACGTAGACCGTGTCCAGATCTGCAAGATGATCTTCACACACCTTTGTAGGGAACATAGCATAAATCCATTCTGCTGGCAATCCTTGTAAGTCGTGCCCTTGCATCGTGGCCTGGCACAACACGAACCGGCGTTTCCTGCCCTGCCTCGACTCACGTTGCGAGGCAGTTTTATTGGCACGTCCTGCCAAAGCAGAGATCATGTTCCTCTTATTACGGGATCTTTCATCAATATGGGCGTGTGTGACCCCACGGCGACCGTTGGTATGACTCCGTGTATTTTAGATAAGTCTCAACCAGTCACGCTGAGGACTCTTGATATTCATCCCCTTTATAAAGGGGTCAAGGCCTACGCCTTTTTTCCACCTCCCTTGCTCCTTCTCGCGCCTCGAGTTCTAACACCCAAGACCCAAGCTCCAACACCCCAGATCCTCCAAAATGTCCGGATCCGACGCAAAAGGCCGGTGGGTGGCCTCCTCAATCCAAGAGGAGGACATTACGAGGCTTAGGGAGGTCGGATACCTGACCGCCGATATTCAGCACAGGCTTCATGCTCCAGGGCAAGTTATCCCTACGTCGGTGCCCAACGAGAGCGTTGTGTTCGTCCCACACTTCCTCCGAGGCCTGGGCCTCACCCTCGACCCCTTTGTGAGGGGCCTCCTGTTCTACTATGGGCTGGATTTTCATGATCTGGCTCCAGACGCTATCATCCATATCTCGTCGTTTATTATTGTGTGCGAGGCTTTTCTCCACGTCACCCCACACTTCGGCTTCTCAAGACCTTCAATGTGACACCGAGGATGATTGAGGGGCGACATGCGGAGTGCGGAGGTGCCATAATAAGCTTGAACGTTGATGCCCCATGGTCAGAGGGTTCTTTCCCAGAAGTATCTGATGTATGGCAACGGAGGTGGTTTTATGTTACAGCTCCCAGAGGCACAAATTGGGTGGCTGCCCCCGAGTTCCGCTCGGGCCCTCCGTCACAGTTAGCGTCTTGGACCGACGTAGGACGAAATTTTGGGCCCGCTGGTGATGTACCAGAACTGCAGAATCGCATCCGAGAGCTTATTGAGAGGGACATAAATCTTGTCACCATAATGCAAGTGATGCTAATCCGACGGATGTTGTCGTGCAAACGTCGGCCTCTCCGGATGTGTGAGTTTAATCCGGAGGGTCCGCAGACTATTAAGCACTTCTTCGGCCTGAAGCTCGAAGGGATGTGTAAATTATTCTTCGGACCACAAGTAAAGTGTCCGGACACCACCGAAGATGCGGGCCTAAGCTGCAATCGCCTAGATGCCCAAGTAAGTAACCTTAAAGCTAGACACTTCATTTATATTTATCATAACTATTATTCTGAAAATCCCTCCGTGGCCAGGAATGGCTCAACAAGGCGGAGAGAATCAGGTGTCCGGCGCCACTTCCTGAAGGTTCGCTTGGTCCAACCGTCAGTCGCCCTGAGCTCGGAGCATTTGGCTCCCACGAGGGGCGATGAGAAGGGTCCGGCACAGTTCGATGTCCGGCCAAACGTACTGATAGTCCTTCTGGAGTGAGCCGCGCTCTCGGTGGAGCACTGCTCTTTAATGAGCACGGTGCTCACCTAGATTCCATCCACTACAAGCAGTTTGAATGAGGCCTTTACAAGCCTACTCAAAGGCTTTGAGGTATGTAGTGAAAAATGCACTATTTTTAGTTGTGAAGCACGCGCTAGGTGTGCTCCCTATGGATAGTAGCCCCTGAGATTCCGGTTGCCCGCCATAGGCGGCAAACGGGGGATCATAGGTATATAAGGATGCGGTAGCCGACCAGTCTGTTGAAGTTGCCGAAGTGAGGAGGCAGATCGGATCTATTGATGACGATATCACGCTGGAAAACAAACGGCTTGAAGAGTCATAGGGTATGTGCTCTGCTTCCCTTATTATGATGCATAGGAAAATGCAAGAGGGGTATAATATTAATGCAATGTGTTTGTACTGCAGATGGTGCTGCTGCCGTGGAGGCCCTGAGGGCAGAACTTGCTCAGGCAAAGGAACAAGCTCGTGCTAGCAATGCGGTTGCCCTAAAGGCGGCCGAAGAATTGAGAGCCGAACAGGCTGCTCATTGCCGAAGCGAGGAAAAGATAGCCGAAATGGCTAGGGAATTGAAAATACCGCCGACCGGTATGTACTCCTTGAAAAGGAGAATAAGGCTAGTTCGGCCGAGCTGGACAAGGCACTTAATGCCACCAAGGAGATGCGGACAGAGGTCCGGGGTATGCAGGAGGAGTTCCAACAGGCCGACAAAATCGTGGCTGGGGGCTCCTACTTACTGCGGACGAAGTTTTTGGATCCGAAGTATGCTCCCCTGGCTGGGCGCTGGAGTTCTGCAGACGCATATGTGGACTTGGCGAATAGTACAGCTGACACTGCTAAGTTCTTTGAGGGTTAAGGTGATAAAGAAGTGGAGAAGCTTTTCTGGTCGCAGTTCAATGCTCCCACTCGCCTGCTGCCGCTGAATGAGAAGGTGGCTGCTGTGGCGGAGCTCCACAGGCCGTCTGGGCTTGCAATGCAGTCTGTAATAGACCATCTTTGGCCGAAGGGGCCTAAGCCGGACAGCTACTTTGGTCTGCTGCAGCAATTCCATGGGGCCGTGTCTCGGATTGACGCCATGAGGAGGTCGGCGTGCATAGAGGGTGCGCGGATGGCTCTTGACCGCGTTAATGCCTATTGGACGGATATGGAGGCCACCATTATAGCAACCCAGGATCCGGCGGGAGGCCAATATCCGGATGAGCACTACTTGGCGCAGGTCACAGAAGGTGCCCGCCTAATAGAGGCACAGTGCTCGAAGAATGTCTTGTTCGAGTGACAAGTCGAATCATTGTAAAAAACAAAGTTTATTTTGATTATAAGGCTATATTTATACTTTTTGCCCGGAAGTATGATTATATCCCCTTTGCGGCCATTTTATATAGATATGAGTAGTCCGAAAGTTAGTAGTCGTTGGCTTCAGCCCCCACGCATGCAATGCGGGGATGTTCGCGAGCAATATGCTTAATCACACTTGATCCAACGTCTTGGTCCATTAAGGAGGTGATCACACGTCGAACTAGGCAACCGGACTATATAGCTGTAACACTTTCGCTTAGCCATGGGGGTCTAACGGTGGGGCTACTATGTAGCCCCTGGTACATTCGCGTGCATTCGAATACGGGCGCGTATGTACATGGCCGGGAAACGGCCCTTCGTTAATGCGGAGGAATCCTTAAAGATTCCGGTGAGTCTTCGAGTGGTTGAACAGTCTCTCACTGTATCATGACAGTCAGTTTTCGGCTTTCTCTACTGAGGTGCTCATCCAGAATAACCAGGGCACAATCGCAGTAGTTCTCCTTTGGCCTCCTTAGCCGATAATAACGGAACATAAGGCGGCAAACCCAGGAGCCGGGAAAACCCAACATTTGACCAAAGACATGATTTGGAGCTGATGCATATAAGGCCAAACTCGTGACGCCGAACACTCCCGAAGGTATTCGGTCTTTGTAAAAGAAAACAGGCTGAAGAAAGCCTATTATAAACCCTAAAGTTCAAGGTATGTCCGATTGATCTGTCGTGGCGAGATGCCAATAACGGCAGTATCCTCTGTGGGTATGGAACCAATGGGATAGTTAAACAACAAGAGGCAGTAGAAAAGGTTTACACAGGGGCTTAATCTAAAAAGAAACCTGTTGAACGGGGCCCTGTTGCACGCCTGCGCCTTTGTCTCCGTTGTGCCGTATCCTGGAAGGGTATCCCGCGAACGTTGTTTCTGGAAAAAGAAAACTCATAGGAGAGAACAACGTAAGTATGCGATTGATAATGAAAGTGTAAGATATTGGCCTACCAGTAAGGTTGAGCCAGATGTGGGGCTGCATTAAATATTTATAGCCCCTGGTATCCGTTATGGGAGTACATATACGGTGGCCTGGTTCAGTTTTATTCGGTCTACCGGACTCGTCTAACCGTGTCTGTGGTCGTAATGACCATTTATGTTTTTTGATATTGGAGGCCGCTTACAATCCGGCCGCTAGGGCCGTCGCGTGTTCCTCTGCGCGTGAAGAGCACTTTGTGATTCCACTAACGGTGATGACGCTACGTGGATCGGGAATCTTGAGTGTAAGGTAGCCATAGTGCGGCAATGTGTTGAAGCGGGCGAAGGCCGCTCTTCCAAGCAATGCGTGATAGCCGCTTTGGAAGGGTGCGATGGTGAAGAGTAGTTCTTCGCTTCTGGAGTTACCTGGGGGGGCGAATGTTACCTCTAGCACGACGGAGCCCCTGCCATAGGCTTCAACGCCTGGTATCACCCCTTCAAAGGTGGTGTTGCTTTGGCTAATTCTGGATGGGTTTATCCCCATTCTACGGACATTGTCCTCGTATATTAAATGAGACTACTGCCGCTGTCCATGAGGACGCGGGTGAGACGGTATCCGTCGATTATTGGGTCTAGCACCAAGGCCTCTGATCCTCCGCGCTGAATACTAGTTCGGCCGTCCATGTGATCGAAAGTGATCGGACGAGACATCCAGAAGTTAGATGTGGGTACGATGGGCCATACATCGGGCGCGTCTCTGAGCGCACGTTCGTGCCTTCTCGTGAATGTGTGAGTTGCGTGGATCATGTTTACTGTTTTAACCTCTGGCGGGAATTTTTTTTGTTCCCCAGTGTTTGGCTGGCGAGGTTCGTTCTCGTCTTCACTTGGTGTTTCCCTCCCCTTGTGTTCGGCATTTAATTTGCCGGCCTGCTTGAAGACCCAACATTCTCTACGCGTGTGGTTCGCAAATTTCTACGGGGTGCCATGAATTTGGACTAGTCTGTCCAGGACTCTGTTCAGACCAGACGAACCCTCTTTACTGCCTTTAAATGGCTTATTTTGCTGATCAGGTCGAGAGCCCCTGAATCCGGCATAGACCGTTGTGTTATCCGGGCTTTCTTCCTTGTTTGGGCATTTGTATTTATTACACCGTGGCTTCCCGTTGCCATCCCTTATTTCGGATGTGTTGGGGTCGCTGGTGCCTTTATGGGCTAACCAGCTATCTTCACCCGCGCAAAAGCGGGTCATAAGGCCTGTTGCTGCCATTGTCCTTGGCTTTTCTTGGCCGAGATGCCGGGCGAGCCACTCGTCGGGGATGCTGTGTTTTAATGCTGCTAAGGCTTCAGCGTCCGGACAATCGACTATTTGATTCTTTTTAGTGAGGAATATGTTCCAAAGCTTGCGGGCGGACTCTCCGGGTTGTTGGATTATGTGACTTAGATCGTCTGCATCCGGAGGCCGGACATAAGTTCCTTGAAAGTTGGCCCTGAAAGCATCCTCGAGTTCCTCCCAACTCCCGATTGAATTTTTGGGGAGGCTTTTCAACCAGTGTCGAGCTAGTCCCTTCAACTTGAGGGGAAGGTATTTGATGGCGTGGAGGTCATCCCCACGAGCCATGTGAATATGCAAGATAAAATCCTCGATCCAGACCCCTCGGTCTGTCGTTCCGTTGTATGCCTCTATGTTGACAGGTTTAAAGCCTTGTGGGAATTCATGGTCCAGTACATCTTCGGTGAAGCATAGGGAGTGAGCAGCCCCTCTGTATCTGGGCGCGTTGTGGCATGTAGTCGGATGTTGTTGTGTCCGGTGCTTATTCTGAACAAGTATTTGGCTTGTATGAGAGTTTGGGTGACCATAGTCCCTCGCTGGGGTGTGTCCCTTAGATACATAGATGGACCTAGCTGCACCGGCTTTCTTATCCAGATGCTCATGCAGATCGTGCGCGGCATCAGTAGCCGCTCTGTTGTGGTTGTGAAGCAGTACGCCCGGTCTCCTGGTCGTATTATTCTTTGGTGGAATGGCCTCGTCATCCAATTCCGGCAGTAGCTTGCGTTTTGGATAGCTTTTTGTATGGCGATCATCGCCATATCTTTCTTCAGTGTCTAGCACTTTATTCCATCTGCAACTGAGCTTTTCCTGTGTGGCTTTAAGCCGTTGTTTCTGCTTCTTTAGACTTCTTGCTGTGGCCATAAGTTTTCGATGGAGGTTGTCTCGTTCCACTCGTTCGTCTGGAATGGTAAATGCATCGTCGTTCAGACTGTGTTCTTGTTCTGGGGCGGTTTCATGAGCTCGTCCCTCCGGATCATTGTGATCTGGTATTTGCTCCGAACTCATTTTGGCGTGACCTGGCTCGTCCTGCTCCATCGCTGGGTCCATCTGGTCATTACTGCCTTCGGGGTTTACTGGTATATCGATCCTTCTTGCGCTCTTGTCGCTATTTTTACTATTGCTGGACTTTGAGCGGCGTCTGCCCCGCCGTTTTGGCTTTTGCCCGAGTGTTTTATCGTCCGGATTATCGCCGTCGTCCTTCTTGGGCGTATCCATAATGTATATATCATGTGACGAGGTAGTAGTCCAGCGCCCCAGAGATTCTGAAGCTTCTCCTGCATCGTCGTCCATACCGTTGATGTCTTCGGAGTCAAAATCAAGAACGCCGGTTAAATCATCGATCGTGGCAAGGAAGTGGGTTGTGGGTGGGCAACGAATTCCTTCGTCGCCTGCTTCCCACTCAGGCCGGACATAGCTCGGCCCAGAGTCTACTGACAAATAGAGAGACTTTAATGAGTTCAGCATGTTGCCAAAGGGCGAGTGCTGGAAGATGTCCGCAGTGGTAAACTCCATTACCGGAGCCCAACCTGGCCTGACTGGCTCGGGGTATGCGGACCGGGACCAACAACCGGATACGATTCCGGGGGCCCAAGGTTACATGCCTCAATAGAGGTGAGACTTGTGTTCGGCTCCACTGCCGATGAGTATGCGGCCCATGGGGCGGGGTCCACCCCTCCGTCTTAGGCAACATAACCTGTTCTAGATTTAGATCCGGGGCTACTGCGAGGATGGTATCCCGAGCATTGTCCGACAGCAGGTTTAGGCCGTGCTCGTCATGACTGTCCGGCGCTTCTGGCATAGCCCGAATCCGTCGAAGATCAAGTCCCCGCGAATATCTACTATGTAGTTCAAGTTTCCAAATCTGACCTGGTGGCCAGGGGTGCAGCTGTCGATCTGCTCCAGATGACCAATCGAATTGGCCCGCAGTGTGAAGCCGCCGAACATAAAGATCTGTCCGGGGAGACAAGTCTCCCCCCGGACCGTGTTGTTATCGATTAAAGACGCCATCAGGCCTTGAAGCGACGACACAGAGGAACTATCCATGAAAGCACCAATGTCGGTGTCAAAACCAGCGGATCTCGGGTAGGGGGTCCCGATCTGTGCGTCTTAGACTGATGGTAACAGGAAGCAAGGGACACAATGTTTACCCAGGTTCGGGCCGTCTCGATGGAGGTAAAACCCTACTTCATGCTTGATTAATATTGAAGATATGAGTAGTACAAGAGTAGATCTACCATGAGATCATAGAGGCTAAACCCTAGGAGCTAGCCTATGATGGTATGATTGTAATTGTGATCGCCCTTGTAAGGACGATCCTCTCCGGTTTATATAGACAATGGAGAGGGCTAGGGTTTACATGGAGTCGGTTACAAGGAAGGAAATATAATATCCGAATCGCCAAGCTTGTCTTCCATGCAAAGGAGAGTCCCATCCGGACACGGGCCGGAGTCTTGTGTCTTGTATCTTCACGCTTCAATAGTCCGGACGATGTATATAGTCCGGCTCTCCGGATACCCCCTGCTACATCTTGAGCTAGTGTTAGTTTTCACCGAAGAGGAGAGGGTGATGCAGCAAGTGTAGCGTAAGTATTTCCCTCAGTTTTTGAGAACCAAGGTATCAATCCAGTAGGAGGCTCCTCAAAAGTCCCACGCGCCTACACAAACAAACTGAGAACTCGCAACCAACGCAATAAAGGGGTTGTCAATCCCTTCACGGCCACTTGCGAAAGTGAGATCTGATAGAGATATATGATAAGATAAATATATTTTTGGTATTTTATAATATAGATGCAAGAAAGTAAAGATGCAAATAAAAGTAGATTGAAAGAAAATATGATAAGAGATAGACCCGGGGGCCATAGGTTTCACTAGAGGCTTCTCTCGAGAGCATAAGTATTACGGTGGGTGAACAAATTACTGTCGAGCAATTGATAGAAAAGCGAATAATTATGACGTTATCTAGGCATGATCATGTATATAGGCATAACGTCCATAACAAGTAGACCGACTCCTGCCTGCATCTACTACTATTACTCCACACATTGACCGACTCCAGCCTGCATCTAGAGTATTAAGTTCATAAGAACAGAGTAACGCATTAAGCAAGATGACTTGATGTAGAGGGATAAACTCATGCAATATGATATAAACCCCATCTTGTTATTGTAAGTGCATCTAGTGCCACCCCTAGTTGGTTTTGGAGTATTGACGACAAATTTGGTTGAGGGACTAATGCGTTTGTGAGAATTGCAGGATAACGCAGGTAGTGTCCCTCAATGATTCGGTTTACCTACCAGAGATGACCCCTAAAAATGTATGAAGACATTGAAGACAATGGTGGTACGAGAAGATATTCATACTGAAGACTATGACATGAGAAGACATTGCGTAAAGACTATGGAGCACAAAGACTATGTGGTTTCGTTGTTTCCTTTTCTTCCTTGTTGAGTCATAGGAACCACCGTACTGTTAAGTGGGGTCCAAGTGAACTAAGTCAGAGTGACTGAAGTGATGCTCAACCCAAATCCTATGTCTTCGAGCGAAGACAATGAGAGCAAATCTTATCCAGAGCTGGATGAGTCAGCTTTTCTTGTAGCTCAAGTAAAGTTGCCGTGTGTGTTTGAAATCTGACCGTTGGAACACGTGTCAGTTCCTTAGTGACCCAGGGTCATTTCGGACATATCAGGTCAGGTTGCCTTGTGGCTATAAATAGCCCACCCCCTACACCATAAATTGGTGGCTGCTCAGAGTTAGTTTACAGCTTTTGTCGTTTTGAGAGCAACCCACCTCGAAGCCTTTGAGAGAGAAATCCTTGCGAGGACAAAGCCCAAACACCCAGAGCCAAGGAGTGTTAGACATCACTGAAGTCTTTTTGTCTGTGTGACCTGAAGACTTATTACACTTGAGGACTATGCATCCTCCAGCCGGTTAGGCGTCGCGTTCTGAGCATCAAAGAGTCATTGTGGATTGCCGGGTGAACGAAGTCTGTGAAGGTTTGGAAGTCTACCTTGAAGACTTACCAGAGTGATTGGGCGAGGACTAAGTGTCCTTAGCTCAAGGGGAATAAGGTGAAGACACGATCTTCTGAGTTGAACCAGACGTACAGTTGTCACAGCAACTGAAACTGGTCCAATAAATCATGTGTCTTCAACAAGTGACTGGTTCTATCTCTTCCCTCCTCTACCTTGAGTTTGTCTTCGTGAAGTCTTTGCTTATCTGTCTTATCTGATTGACTTCATTGCTTGACTACTGTTGTTGATTGGCTTCATACTATCTTCCATCCTGATCCTACTACCTAGCTGCTATTAGTCTTCGTACGTTAACACTATTGCATACTTGACAATGGCTTGCCTGTTGTAGTTTATCTTCGGCTGCATATCAATTAGGTCATTTCTATTGTTTGTCTTCGAAACTTCCACGTTTTGAAGACTTTGATAAAAATCGCCTATTCACCCCCCTCTAGTCGATAACTAGCACTTTCAATTGGTATTAGAGCTTGGTACTCCCTTGTTCTATGTGATTCGGTTTAACCACCTGGAGTTTAGCTATGTCGACTACAGGGATAATCAAAGTCTCCACTGCTTGCCCCGTGTTCGATGGAACAGAATATCCCTACTGGAAGAATAAGATGCGCATGCATCTTGAAGCCATTGATGTCGACCTCTGGTATGTCGTCAAGAACGGCGTTCCAAAGACTGGTGAAGGTGTCACCCCTGATGATGTCAAAAAGTTCATTCAACTGGACTCGACTACAAATAACATCATCTATGGTCATCTGACCAAAGGACAGTATGGCCGTGTGAGTGCTCTGGAAACGTCAAAGCTAGTTTGGGACTGGCTATCCAAGGTTAACGAAGGCGTCTCTACTCAAAGAGACCAGAGAAACAGTGTTCTTCGCAATCTCTTCAACCGCTTCAAGAGAAACGACAATGAAAATGTCCATCTCACATTTGATCGCCTCACCGACATCACAAATGAGCTTCAGGCTCTCTGCGCCACTGAGATCACCAAGCATGAAATCGTCAAGACGCTGCTGAGATCCCTTGACAGCTCCTTTGACACCCTTGCCCTCATGATACAAGAACGTCCTGACTTCAAGACTCTCGATCCGTTTGATATAATTGAGAGGCTCAACACACATGAGTTCCAGCTTTCTAAGAAAAGAGATATCTATGGCCCCAACTATGGCTGAACTCTTGCTTTGAAGGCAAAAGTTGTTTCCTCATCCGAAGAAGAAGAATATGACTGCGGTTCTGATGATCCTGAAGACATTGGAAGGGAACTTGCTATGCTTGTGAAGAAGTTCCAGAAATTCACCAAGAAGAAGGGCTTCAGAAAGTCTTCACGATCCAGTTCAAGAAATGATCAAGCTTCCACTCAAGACAACAAGAAGAGAACATGTCACAAGTGCAAGAAGCCTGGGCACTACATCTCTGAGTGTCCTCAGTGGGAAAACGAGAAGAAGAAGAAGAAGAGCAAGGAATATGACTCCGATGACAAGAAGAAGAAGAAATCTTTGAAGTCTTCTTCCAAGTCCTCATCAAGGTCTTCATCTCACAAGAAGAGCTCATCTGGCAAGGCTCGTGCTTTTGTTGGCAAGGAAATGGATTCAGTGGAGGAGTCTGCTTCTGAGGAGGCAGAGGTGGAATCTGAAGCTGAGTCCAACTCATAGTGTTGCAAGTCTGGCTCTGGCCACAGCCTACGTTGCAAAGTCCATCTTCAACACTGAAGACAATGACTCCCACACCAACGCTGATGATGACAAGGATGATCCTGCTCCCACCTACTGCTTCATGGCACGCGGTACCAAGGTAAAATCGTGTGATGCTTACTTTCAAGCATCAAGTGAAGATGACTCTGATTGTGAATCTAAACCCAGCTACAAAACACTTGCTAAAATTGCTACTGAACAACAAAGGGCTATGGAACATATTCAAAAACTGTTAGACAAAGGCGATGACCTATTGGATGCAGAAATGACACGTTCACAGTCCTTAGTTGAAGACATAAAAAATCTTCATGCTAAGTATCAAGAACTTGAAAGTCTTCATGAGACGCTCTCAACCACTTATGAAAAGCTCTCCTATGATTATCTTCAAAGGAAGCAAGAGCTTGAGAAATTGAAAGCGACTCATGAAGATCTTCAAAAAGAGAATGAGTCATTTCGTGCTCAACAGATTAGTCCCGCTCAGGATGAATTTGAACCACCATGCTTAAAATGCATTGAGCGTGATAACGCTGCCTCTATTGCTGAATGTTCCACTACTGCTACTGTTGCTCTGTCTTCAACTACTGATGTGGTAACTAACCCCTCTTCTGAGGATACCACTACTATTGCTAATGAAAATGCTAGGTTGAAGACATTGCTTGAAACAGGGATGTATAAAAGTCTGAAAGGGCATCAGACACTTTGTGATGTCCTCAAAAAGCAGATTCTGAACCGAAACCCTAGGAAAGAGGGTGTTGGGTTCGAGAGGAAAATGAATGCTGATGGTTCATACTGGAAGCCTGAGCAGTATCCCAAAACAACATGGGTTGCTGCAAAGGAACCTTCAGTGGATCCATCCACTTTATCTGGCTTTGCCTGTGCTAATCCTATTATCATTGATGAATCCTTTGATGCAAACTATAAATTGTTCAAAAATCAGAATGGTGAAGTGTTTGCCAGGTATATTGGTACTAACTGCAGGAATGGACCGCCAATCAAGAAGATCTAAGTTCCCAAAAGCTGTCTTGAGAATCTTCATGTGAATGTTGTCATGACACCACCAGGGAAGAAGACAAACCCCAGATCAAAGGCGTCACATGGTCCAACGGCTTCATACGGAAAAAGGACTCACCCGAGACACCCTAACGCCAATGTTTTGCAGGGAATTCACACTCAAACTTATGAATATGAGCGTGTGTCTTCAAACCTCTATGTTCACAATACTAAGAACTTTTCTGCCTATTCATATGAGTATCATTCATCTCCTGCAAGGCTATTTGCTAGGGCTCCAAAGCCGAAATTCTTAGATGCTGCACCTAGACTCATTGCTTCTAAGCCACCCCTCAAGATGTGGGTGGTGAAGAAGAACTAACTCTCTTTTGCAGAACATGGTCTCTAGCCAGCAATCAAAGCCGTCCGATATTATTGCTGGGGACCTAAAACACAAAAGGGACGCATGATAAAATGACTTACTATGTATTCCACATATGAATCGCTTACTTGTAATACTGTGTGCTAACTTTCATCTATGCTATGATAATCCAAGTGTGCATCAACTGCTTATGCTTCACAACATACGTTGTGAAGCCTATCCTCCTAACTGCACTGTAGGGCATGTCACCAAAAGCTTCAGAATGGATTATTGACAGCGGATGCACTAATCATATGACTGGTGATCGAAGTCTTCTCATGGACTCAACCTTACGTCCATCCGACAAGAGTCAAATCACAATTGCTGACACTAGTAAAGGCAAGGTATTGGGTCTAGGTAGAGTTGCAATCTCAAAGGATCAACACATGGATAAAGTGATGCTTGTTGAATCCCTTGGATTCAACTTAATGTCTGTCTTAATGCTTTGTGACTTAAACATGATTGTGATATTTGGAAAATATCGTTGCCTTGTACTAATGGAATCTGACAAGTCTCTAGTCTTTGAAGGGTATAGGAAAGGTGATCTATACATGGTAGATTTCTCAGCAGGTCCACAGCTTGCCGTATGTCTTCTTGCAAAAGCTTCAGAATGCTGGCTCTGGCATCGAAGGCTGGGGCATGCTGGCATGAGGAACTTGCACACTCTCGTCAAGAAGAAGCATGTCATAGGCATCGAAGGTGTCAAGTTCAAGAAAGATCATTTGTGTGGTGCTTGCGAAGCTGGGAAGATGACTAGGGCCAAGCACCCCTCAAAGACAATCATGACGACATCTCAACCCTTTGAGCTATTGCACATGGACTTATTTGGCCCTACTCACTACTCCACCCTCACAACAACGGCGTGTCTCTATGGCTTCGTCATTGTTGATGACTACTCAAGATATACATGGGTGCACATAATTCTCTACAAGACTAAAGTACAAGATGTCTTCAGACGATTCTCCAATCAAGCAATGAACAATTATGGCGTAAAGATCAAGCATATCAGAAGTGATAGTGGCACTTAATTCAAGAACACCGGCCTTGATCTCTATCTGGATACAATGGGAATCACTCATGAATTTTCTGCTCCATATACACCCCAGCAAAATGGAATTGTTGAGCGCAAGAACAGAACCCTCATTGAGATGGCTCGAACAATGCTTGATGAGTACAAGACACCAAGAAAATTCTGGCCTGAAGCCATTGATACAGCTTGTCACATCATCAACCGTGTCTACATCCATAAGCTTCTGGGCAAAACATCCTATGAGCTCCTTACTGGCAAGAAGCCAAATGTCAGCTACTTCAGAGTCTTTGGAGCTAGGTGCTAGATCAAGGATCCCCATCACAAGTCAAAATTTGAACCCAAAGCTCAGGAAGGCTTCATGCTTGGCTATGGAAAGGATTCGCACTCTTACAGAGTCTTCAACCTCTTCCACTACAAAATCGTTGAAACAGTGGATGTGCGATTTCATGAAACCAATGGTTCACAACGAGAGCTCCTACCAAGTACACTTGATGAAGCTCCTTCCAGTGAATCTATCAAGCTGATGGGAACTGGTGAGATCATGCCCTCTGAAGCACAGCCTGAAGAGGAACTTATCATTTCTGCACCAAACCAACCTGAAGACAATGCTCAGACCGAAGACAATCCTCCCAATGATGACAATGATCAGCATGAGCAAGGTCTTCGTCCAGTTCATCCTCGTGTTGCAAATGAAATACAAATTGAGAAGATAATTGATAGCATCAACGCACCTGGTCCGCTTACTCGATCAAGAGCAACATAGTTAGCAAATTTCTGTGGGCATTTTTCATTTGTATCAATATCTGAACCCAAGAAAGTTGCTGAAGCCTTTATGGAACCTCAATGGATTCAAGCCATGCAAGAAGAACTTCAACAGTTCAAGTTGAGTAATGTTTGGGAACTGGTCAAGCTCCCTGACCCTCGCAAGCATAACATTATTGGCACAAAATGGATATATCAGAACAAACAAGATGAGCATGGTCAAGTCATCAGAAACAAAGCACGTCTTGTGGCACAAGGATATACTCAAGTTGAAGGAATTGACTTCAATGAAACATTTGCTCCTGTGTCTAGGCTTGAAGCTATTCGCATACTGCTAGCCTATGCTAATCATCACAACATCTTGCTATATAAAATGGATGTGAAGAGTGCATTTCTCAATGGCAAGATTGAAGAAGAAGTGTATGCTGCTCAACCACCTGGCTTTGAAGATCCAAAACATCCTGATATGGTGTACAAACTCAACAAAGCACTGTATGGCCTCAAACAAGCTCCTCGCGCTTGGTATGATATAATCAAAGACTTCCTGAAGAGCAAGGGCTTCAAACCAGGATCTCTAGATCCCACACTCTTCACGAAGACATATGATGGTGAACTGTTTGTCTGCCAAATATATGTGGATGACATAATCTTCGGCTGCACCAACCAGAAGTATAGTGATGAGTTTGGATACATGATGCAAGTGCAATATCAGATGTCCATGATGGGTGAGCTGAAGTTCTTCCTTGGTCTTAAAATTCTTCAACAAAGAAATGGCGTCTTCATATCTCAAGAAAAATATCTCAAAGACCGCCTGAAGAAGTTCGGCATGCAAGATTGCAAAGGTTACACGACGCCAATGCCAGCCAAGCATCATCTTGGTCCCGACGACAATGGTAAAGAGTTCGATCAAAAGGTATATCGCTCCATGATTGGTTCTTTACTTTACCTATGTGCATCTAGGCTAGATATTATGCTTAGTGTTCGCATGTGTGCTTGATTCCAAGAGGCACCAAAGGAATCGCATCACTTAGCTGTGAAGCGAATTCTTCGATATTTGGCTTACACCCCAACACTTGGATTATGGTATCCAAAGGGCTCAAGGTTTGATCTGGTTGGATTCTCGGATGCTGATTATGCTGGTGACAAGGTGGATTGCAAGTCTACATCAGGCACATGTCATTTTCTTGGTCGATCACTTGTCTGTTGGTCTTCAAAGGAGCAGAACTGTGTATCACTCTCAACTGCTGAATCTGAATACATTGCTGCTGGATCCTGTTCTGCTCAGCTTCTATGGATGAAGCAAACTCTCAAGGACTATGGCATCAACCTGAAACAAGTACCTATCTTCTGCGACAACGAAAGTGCCATCAAGATTGCCAACAATCCAGTTTAGCACTCGAAGACAAAGCACATTGAAATTCGTCATCATTTTCTCAGGGATCATGTCATGAAGAAAGATATTGACATCATTCACGTCAACACTGAAGAACAACTGGCAGATATCTTCACAAAGCCCTTGGATGAGAAAAGGTTTTGCAAGTTATGGTGTGAGCTAAATATCTTGGAATCCTCTAATGTCCTGTGATCAGGCACACATCCTAACACTTATGCATGTTGATGACTTAGATGTGTAACACATGAAGTAAGGTATATCTTCAATCAATGAAGAATTACACTCTGTGTGTGAATACATTAACATGGAATTTGACTTCGGAGCGCCACGATAATTGTGCGCCGTGTCTGGGTCTAATACTTCCTATATGGTGGGTAACGCCACCACCAAATTTCTCTGTTTCAAGTGTTTCAATCATGGCGTTACTTTTGCAAAGACTTCGCATTTGGTTTGTCTTCTGTTTCAATTTATCTTCATGATTTTCTGCACTATGATGATTTGATTGCATATATATATATATATATATATATATATATATATATATATATACTGGTGTTCTGTCCTCCACAACATTCACTTATAGCTATGTCTTCAAGTTGAATCTTTTGAACTAAGTGAATGTGATCGGACCCTAACCTCTCTATGCTTTCTATCTCAAACTCTATCTGTCCAAATCATATGCATTCTATTGAAACTGTCGAATGTCTTCTCTGCGTCCTAGTCAGCAGAAGACACAGAGACAAACATCAAGTCCTATTTAAATGATTCATCTTTATTGTCGATATCCGGAGAAGCCGGAACGAACATCCGACAAACTTGGCGGGCGTCGGAACGTGAGACAACTCTAAGTATGTTGCATGCTTGCCACGTGTCCCACGGATGTGAACAGACAGGGGCACCTGCGTAATTGCGCTGTGCCACACACCTACTTATAAATACGTGTCCCCTCCGGTAAGGAAATCCTTCTTCCACCTCTCCACCTCGTCAAAACCCTAGCGCCACCGCTATCTCTCGACGACGCCGGCGACGAAGCGCTTAGCTGTCGCGACTTCTCCGACGCCATCCTCATGCCGGCCGCGGACATTGTCCTCTCCGCCGTCGCCGTAGGTGTCCTCCGTCGCCAAGTTAGGGCACGGTGGGCTGAACTGCTCGGTCTCCTATTCATCCCTTCTAGCAGTTCTTCGTGCGGTAATTATAACTCTATTTTTACCACCTTTTTGATCTTCCTAGATTCATCCTATTTACCGAAAGTGGTTTCTACCTCCTCAATGTTAGATCTATTCTATCTGCGTCTCATAATGCCTAGTCTATTCACTTAGATTTCCTATCTAGTTTGATTCCTCACTTGTACTTATTCATGGATTGGTACAAATCTGGAACCAACTCATCTCATACAAGTGAATGTCTTCGCATCATGAGGTCAATGTCTTCAAACTGATTTATCGTCAAAATCTTCTGAGAATGCATATGACCTCTTCCCCTTCCCTCGCATCTCTAATGCTGTCACAGGTACATGTATGTGGAAGAATCCCTAGGTTCTCATAGTCTGCATTCATTTGCAGAATTCTTACAGTAACACATTGATTCTCCTGAAGCCAGTTCCTATCTGACCAGCAAGCGAAAGCCTTTGAAGCCTTTGAACATATTGAAACCGTTCAGTTTTAAGTTCATTGTTACGGAGAAGTCTGTCAGGTAGGGTGGCAGACAACCTCGTGGGGGAACTTCAAAGGATCTGCCTGATGATCTGGCAGAAATGTATAAAATAGATCCTGAAGAAGATTACAATCAGCGCAAGACTAGAATCCAATGGATTCGACGCTATTGGGCTGAACAGTGGTACAAGTACAATTTCTTCACCCTGGAGTACGCAGAGAAAAACGCTATCAAGAGCCCTTGGGGTGATATTCTCTATCGAGGCCTTTCCCCCGAGAACAAAGCTGAAGCCATTGCGCAAGAATTCTATCCTTGCATGGTCCATGGACCACAACCTGTAGAAGCCGACCCATCATCATTGCTCTGGTGTCTTGACGACAATCTCTTCAAGCGCAACCTTCAGTTTGCTAAGGCTTCGGCAAAGGAAAACAAGAAGTCATGGGGATTAGACTTCAATCCTGGCCCCTCTGCTCCCCGTGAGGATGGCACACGTGAAGCTGAAGATAACAGAATTGGCCCCTTTGCAAACCTTGATGGTCTCATCTCCTACATCAAGGTACAAGGTGCCAAAGTGGATCATTCTAACAATAATGCTGATTCTGATGAAGCCCCAGCTCCTATTCCAAGGCCGCAGAAGACAAAGAAGATTAAGGCTTCATCATCAGCTGCACCTCCAAAAGATTCTCGTGTGAAGCCATTGGCCACTGCACCTCCTGAAGCCAGTGTGCAGTCTGAAGATCAATCCCGTATCTCCAAGAAGACGGAGAAGAAAAAGCAACTTGTCAGGCGTACTGATCAAGCTCTGACTCCTGCTGCTATTCTGCGTGAAGAGCCTATTGATCTGTCCAGTGATGAAGATCTTGCTGATGATGCCCTTGAGCAGCTGATAAAGAGCAAGGAAGAAGCAGAAATCTTCAACAACTTGCCTCTCTTTGATGTGGCTGTTCTCCATAACTTCATTAATGAATGGTTTGACACACCAAATCTAAGCTTTGAAGATTTGCAGCTTCCCATTGGCCTCATCGTCTCTTTCAATGGCGCCATTGCTTCTGAGCTAGCTCTTGCTTAGTGCATCGTTGAGCTGAAGAACAAAATTGATTATGAGAAGGCTCAATTCAAGAAGCATGTGGCGAAGCTCAGTGTCCAAGACGTCAGAAACTTCAAGGTCATGTTGCATGAGCTTTAAGAAGCTTTTTTGAAGAAGCGCCAAGAAGCTCAAGGCTCTCGTGAGCGCATGAAGAGTTTGGCTGATAAGTGTGTTCTTTCCTACAATGAGGCTGAGAAGCGCAAGTCACTTGGCCGTCCTGGCATTGACCCTAGGATGGCTGCAAAGAAAAAGAATAAGCTTCCTGCTGACCAGCCTGCACCTTCAAGCCAAGAAGCCCCTCGCATTATCTTCCCAAGTAGCATGACTGGCTCGAAGCCAAAGGTCACCACACCCGCTTCAGAACAGAAGAAGACGAGGGTTGCCGAGGCTGAAGCCAGAAAGAGGAAGAATACTGAAGCCTCTGATGCCGCTCCCTCCAAGAAGAATCGCAAGACCAAGAAGAGTCGGGCTGCTCCGACAGAGCCCCTTGTTGTTGAACCCATCTCAGTGGTTCGTCCTTCATCCACTACCCAAGAACTTCGCATGACTGTTCATGAGCCTGCTTCCACAGAGGCTCCTGAAGCTGAAGAGATTCCAGCAGTTGATCCCACTGCTGCTGAAGACATTGGTCATTGAGGGAGTTCCGGACTAGGGGGTGTCCGGATAGCCGAACTATCATCATCGGCCGGACTCCAAGACTATGAAGATACAAGATTGAAGACTTCGTCCCGTGTCCGGATGGGACTTTCCTTGGCATGGAAGGCAAGCTTGGTGATACAGATATGTAGATCTCCTACCATTGTAACCGACTCTGTGTAACCCTAGCCCTCTCCGGTGTCTATATAAACCGGATGGCTTTAGTCCATAGGACGAACAACAATCATACCATAGGCTAGCTTCTAGGGTTTAGCCTCCTTGATCTCGTGGTAGATCCACTCTTGTAACACACATCAACAATATTAATCAAGTAGGACGTAGGGTTTTACCTCCATCAAGAGGGCCCGAACCTGGGTAAAACATCGTGTCCCTTGTCTCCTATTACCATTCGCCTAGACGCACAGTTCGGGACCCCCTACCCGAGATCCGCCGGTTTTGACACCGACATTGGTGCTTTCATTGAGAGTTCCTCTGTGTCATCACCGATAGGCTCGATGGCTACTTCGACCATCATCAACGACGCAGTCCAGGGTGAGACCTTTCTCCCCGGATAGATCTTCGTATTCGGCGGCTTTGCACTGCGGGCCAATTCACTTGGCCATCTGGAGCAGATCGAAAGCTACGCCCCTGGCCGTCAGGTCAGATTTGGAACTTTAAACTTCACGGCGGACATCTGCGAGGACTTGATCCTCGACGGATTCGAGCCACAGCCGAGCGTGCCGCACTGTCACGGCAAGCATGATTTAGCTCTGTAGCCGGACAGTACCCTGGAGGCCGCACTCGAACCCGCTCCGATCTTCAATTCGGAGCCGGCTGCGCAGATCGAGGACGAATGGCTAGACACCACCTCGGGGGCTGCAACCTCTACGGCGATAGAGCCGAACACTGACCTTGTCCCTCATAAAGCTCGTGACTCCGAGGTGCCGGACTCCTCGCTGGACTCCGAACCTCCCGCGCCCCCTCCGATCCAATCCGATTGGGCGCCGATCATTGAGTTCACCGCAGCGGACATCTTTCAACACTCACCTTTTGGCGACATCTTGAGTTCGCTAAAGTATCTCTCGTTATCAGGAGAGCCCTGGCCGGACTGCGGTTAGGACGGTTGGGATGCGGACGACGAAGAAATTCAAAGCCCACCCACCACCCACTTGGTAGCCGCTGTCGACGATCTAACCGACATGCTAGACTACGACTTCGAAGACATCGACGGTATGGACGACGATGCCGGAGACGACCAAGAACCAGCGCCGACTGGGCACTGGAAAGCCACCTCATCATACGACATATACATGGTGGATATCCCAAAGGATGGGAATGGCGAATGAACAGAGGAGGATGACCCCTCCAAGAAACAGCCCAAGTGCCAGCGTCAGCGGTGCCGCTCTAAATCCCGCCACAGCAAGAATGAAGATTCCGGCACCGGAGATAATAATACACCGGACAGTGCTGAAGACAACCCACTCTAGAAAGATCCAGCGCAGGAGGACGGAGACGCCAGCCCTCATGAGAGAGTGGCAGAAGAAGAGGTAGAGGATTATATGCCTCCCTCCGGAGATGAGGCAAGCCTCGACGACGATGAATTCGTCGTGCCCGAGGATCCCGTCGTACAAGAGCGTTTTAAACGCAGGCTTATGGCCACGGTGAACAGCCTCAAGAAAAGCAGCACCAGCTTAGAGCTGATCAAGATCTGCTAGCCGATAGATGGACTGAAGTCCTCGCGGCCGAAGAGCATGAGCTCGAACGCCCCTCCAAAAGCTACCCTAAATGCAAGATGCTCCCCCGATTAGAGGAGGAGGCGTATGAACCCGCATCACCAGGAGACAATATGGCTGACCGACCACCCCGTGGTCGCGACAGAGAGGCCTCTAGGCCCTTCACTAGACCCGTACCCCGGCATCGCTCGAAAAGCACAAGGCCACAGGGGAACGCTTCGGACTTGCGAGATATATTGGAGGATAAGGCAAGACAATCAAGATCGATCTACGGATCGCGTGGGCGCCCTACAGTACGTGATGACAGCCATCGCGCCGGACACAATAAGTCCGGCCGGGTCGAACAAAACAGACAAAGTTCTTTTGAGCTCCGTCGTGATATTGCCCAGTACAGAGGCGCCACACACCCACTATGCTTCATAGATGAAGTAATGGATCATCAAATCCCCGAAGTGTTTAAACCCGTGAATATCGAATCTTACGATGGCACAACAGACCCCGCAGTTTGGATCGAAGACTATCTTCTTCACATCCACATGGCCCGCGGTGACGATCTTCAGGCCATCAAATATCTCCCCCTCAAGCTTAAAGGACCAGCCCGGCATTGGCTTAATAGCTAGCCAGCAGAGTCAATTGGGAGTTGGGAAGACCTGGAAGCCGCATTCCTCGATAACTTCCAAGGCACGTATGTGCGACCACCAGATGCTGATGACCTAACCCACATAATTCAGTAGCCAGACGAGTCGGCCAGACAATTCTGGACACGGTTCTTAACCAAGAAAAACCAAATCGTCGACTGTCCGGATGCGGAGGCCCTCGCGGCCTTCAAGCATAACATCCGCAACGAGTGGCTTGCCCGGCACATGGGATAGGAAAAGCCGAAATCCATGGCAGCCCTCACATCACTCATGACCCGCTTCTGCGTGGGTGAGGATAGCTGGCTAGCACGCAGCAACAACCTCAGCAAAAATTCTGGCAGTCCGGATTTCAAGCACGGAAATGGCAGATCGCGTCGTAACAAAAACAAGCGCGGCATCAATGGTGACAATAGTGAGGATACGGCAGTCAATGCCGGATTCAGAGGCTCTAAACCCGGTCAGCAGAAAAAGCCATTCAAAAGAACTACTCTGGGTCCGTCCAATTTGGACCGAATACTCGATCGCTCGTGCCAGATACACGGCACCCCCGAAAAACCAGCCAACCACACCAACAGGGACTGTTGGGTATTCAAGCAGGCAGGCAAGTTAATTGCCGAAAACAATGACAACGGGCTGCATAGCGATGACGAGGAAGAGACCCGACCGCCGAACAATAGAGGACAGAAGGGTTTCCCCCCACAGGTGCGGACGATGAACATGATATACGCAACGCACATACCCAAAAGGGAGCGGAAGCGTGCACTCAGGGATGTATACGCGATGGAGCCAGTCGCCCCGAAGTTCAATCCATGGTCCTCCTGCCCGATCACTTTTGACCGAAGGGACCACCCCACCAGCATCCGCCACGGTGGATTCGCCGCATTGGTCTTAGACCCAATCGTCGATGGATTTCACCTCACCAGAGTCCTGATGGACGGCGGCAGCAGCCTGAACCTACTCTATCAGGATACAGTGCGCAAAATGGGCATAGACCCCTCAAGGATTAAACCTACCAAGACGACTTTTAAAGGCGTCATACCAGGTGTAGAAGCCAATTGTACAGGCTCAGTTACACTGGAAGTGGTCTTCGGATCCCCGGATAACTTTCGAAGCGAGGAGTTAATCTTCGACATAGTCCCGTTCCGCAGCGGCTATCATGCCTTGCTCGGACGTACCGCGTTTGCAAAGTTCAACGCGGTGTCGCACTACGCATACCTCAAGCTCAAGATGCCAGGCCCTCGAGGAGTCATCACGGTCAACGGAAACACTGAACGTTCTCTCCGAACGGAGGAACATACAGCGGCTCTCGCGCCAGAAGTACAATGCAGCCTCTTAAGGCAATTCTCGAGTCCGGCCGTTAAGCGGCTGGACATAGCTAAGCGTGCCCGGAGTAACCTACAACAAGACCACCTGGCACGTTCCGATCACGCGTAGCAGTGCGGCCCCAACCCCAGCCCCTGCAAAACGTCAAAACAGGTCCCTTGCGTACACCATTACGCTCTGAAGATACCATGGGCATGGGGAGAGGGGCACGACCACGATAAGCCCAGACTGCGGCTCAACCACACAAGGAGCTCTCAAGTGTGTCGTTCTTTTTTTCTTTTTACCTTTTATTTTTTACCCACAGGACTCCGTTCGTCAGAGGCCCTGTCCGGCAGCAGACCTGCCAAACTCACGATGCAACGTCCAGGGAAGGATAAAGGCTACAACGAATATACAGGTGGTCTCCATTACGAGCATTTTTATACACCAATCTGCAGCCTACCCCTGGAGGGGGACATGTTTAACAATCCCATCCCTTGCTTATCGCACTATTTGTATCGTTCTGCATTCATAGCAGCACTTATTGAATAAAACAATGCAGCACCTTTTTGCTCATAATTGCATTTCTTTTTCATACATATGTTCATTTACGACATGTCGCATCCGTACACTTTGGTACGGTTAAAACACACCAGGGGCTTATGTTTCCCGCATCATGGTGTGATAAGTCTGAATACTTTCACAAGTACGGCACCCCGAACTTATAGCATTATATGCATCGGCTCCGGATCATGTCTTGGGTCAATAGTTGGGTTTGCCCAGCTCCCATGTTTTGGTACCTTACGTTCCGTTGTATCGGCTAAGGTAGCACTGGGAGAACCACTACGATTGCGCCCCAGTTGAGCTGGATTAACGCCTCAGTGGAGAAAGCTAAAACTGACCGTCATGATGAGGCGAGAGTCGGTCGCTGTTCGAGAGGTTTTTGCGAGTCCTTAAAGACTTATGCCGCTTAGAGCGAGGACCCGGATCTTGTCCGGCCCAGGCGTGGATAGCGCACCAAATTCGGCCTTCCGAAGACTAGGGGCTTCGCCGAAATTTAAAATTATAGAATTCTATGGCTAAGTGAGAGTGTTCAAGCATTATAAGTCCGGTTGCCTTGTTCGCTGTGTTGAGCGCCTCCCTAGATGGACCCAAAAATGGGAACAAGAGTGCTCAAGTTTATCCCGAACACCCCAGCACTCGTGGCATGGGGGCTGAAGCCGACGACTTGCCATCTCTCAGATTTGATAAACAGCCGCATAGAAGGTAATATTTTAAATTATCAAGCGTTGCTTAGCGCATATGAACTAAGTTTTCAGCGCACAGGATAACAAAATGCGAGTCTACTCAAAAATTACATCTTTGGAGCACTCCCCCGCAATAGTGCGGGCGCCCTTCAGCACACTCTTATAATACATCTCGGGCGTGCGATGCTCCTTGCCCTCTGGTGGTAGATCCGTCACAAGCTTCTGGGCATCCATCTTGCCCCAGTGCACCTTTGCGCGGGCAAGGGCTCGACGGGCACCCTCAATACAGGCGGAGTGTTTGATGACTTCAACCCACGGGCACACATCCACCAGCCGCCGCACTAGGCCGAAGTAGCTCCCAAGCATGGCCTCTTGAGGCCACATCCGAGCTATGAGGCCCTTCATTGCCTGTTCGGCCGCCTTGTGGAGCTCGACCAGCTGCTTCAGCTGGTCGCTAAGGGGCACCGGATGTCCGGCCTCAGCATACTGATACCATAAGACCTTCTCCGTCGAGCTCCCCTCTTGGGCCCGGTAGAATGCGGCAGCATCAGACACGCTACGAGGAAGATCTGTGAACGCTCCTGGAGAGCTCCGAATTCGGGTAAGCAACAGGTAATTAACACTCACATGCTTACTTTGCATGAAAAATGCCTTACCCACTGCTATTTTTTTCACCGCCTCAATCTCCTGGAGGGCCTTGTAGGCTTCGGCCTTAGCGGCTTTGGCACTCTCAAGAGCTGTTGCAAGCTCAGACTCTCGAGTCTTCGAGTCACGCTCCAGGCTCTCATGTTTGTTCACGAGATCCTGGAACTCTTGTTGTACCTCCGCCACCCGCGCCTCCTGCTTCTCTCGCTCGGTGCGCTCCACGGCCGCGGCCACCGCCTCTTTCAGGGTCGCCACCTCGTTAGTGGCCCGTGCAATACCCACATTATCCTTGTCATTCTTTTGCAACCAAAATCCTTTTCTGTAAGGTACAATTTTAATAAGGTGTTACTCAGCTTCCTTGTCCTCGAGCTGCTTCTTGGCACGGCCGAGCTCGTTCTCGGACCGCTCGAGGTTTTCCTTCAAAGTACTAACCTCCGCAGTCTATGCGGCAGAGGTCAGCAGCGCAGCCTGCAATCTCATATTGACATATTTATTATGACTCCAGCATATATCTTTTTAGATCCTCAGTCCGGCTTTTCTTTTCGAACACCGAACCGAGCATCAGGGGCTACTGTCTATGCGGTACCATTTTATACATATTGAAATTCTTACCTCAAAGCCTGTTAGAAGGCTGCTGCAGGCTTCGGTCAGCCCGCTCTTGGCGAGCTGCACCTTCTGAATCACCGCACTCATAACGGTGCGGTGTTCATCTTCGATGAAGGCGCCATTGAGCGCCTCCAGCAAGCTATCCGGCGCCTCCGGTTGGACGGAGGCTGCCGGCGTCACGGTCTTGCCCTTCTTACGAAGGGGTCGCCCGCCGGACTCCGGAGCCACTGTGGGTTCTTGGGCCGAGTCCGGTGCAAAGTCTGGGAGGTTGTCCTACGACACCTCCGGGGCCCTCTCCTCCTGGTGGGTCCCTTCCTAGGATCCCACCTCGGCATCATCCGCGTCACGGGGGGTGGAGGCAGTCGGAAGAGAATCCATATCTGACGCACCTAAGGACCCGCTCGATGAAGCGGGAAGATCATCCTTAGGCGGACTGCAGGGTTGTATGCGGCATTAGAAAGACATTATGTGGCGAAAAATATAAACCTTGAAGTTATTTGGGAGTCCGGATACTTACGATCTCGCCAGGGGCTTGGCCCTTGGAGGCCAGTCCTCGTCGTCGTCACTGGCGTTGGCGGAGCAGTCCGAGGGAAGAGTTTTTCCCTTCTTGGACCCTTCGGCCTCCCTTGCTGGGCAGGCCTTCCTTTCCTTCCCTCCCCCCACTGGGGGAGAGGCTTTCTTCTCTTCCTCGCCTTGGTGGGAGGAGTCGGCCTCGGATTCATCATCCGATAGCACCTGAAAACGGGAACTCTTCCGAGTCCCCGTGGCCTTCTTCTTGGCCTTCTTCTTCGGCACCACGTGGGGTGCCGGAGCCAGCAGCCCTGTTAGGCGGGCGTCCGCTGGGTCCTCTGGCAATGGGGCCGGACAGATAGTCTGTTCGGCCTTCGCCAGCCAGTCCTGTCAAAGGTAAAGGGAGTTTAGATCCTGCATAGAGTCAAACTATGGAAAACAAGTGGCAAAATCACTTACCTCGTCAGCTGGACGCTGCGAGCGGAATCCGCGATCTTCGGTAGCGGATGTGGGAGCCTCGGGGCCCTTGAATAGCACCTTCCAGACATCTTCGTACGTAGTGTCGAAGAGCCCGCTCAGAGTCTGGTGATGCGCCGGATCGAACTCCCACATGTTGAAGCCCCGTCGTTGGCACGGGAGAATCCGGCGGATGAGAATGACCTTGACTATGTTGACAAGCTTGAGCTTCTTGTCCACCAGCTTCTGGATACAGGCTTGGAGTCCGGTCAGCTCCTCCGAATCCCCCCAGATGCGGCCACTCTCTTTCCAGGAGGTGAGCCGTGTAGGGATGCCGGATCTGAATTCGGGGGCCGCTGCCCAATAAGGGTCATGCGGCTCGGTGATGTAGAACCACCCCGATTGCCACCCCTTAATGGTTTCCACGAAAGTGCCCTCCAGCCACGTAACGTGGGACATCCTGCCCACCATGGTGCCTCCGCACTCCGCTTGGCTGCCCTTCACAACCTTCGGCTTGACACTGAAGGTCTTGAGACACAAGCCGAAGTGGGGCTGGATGCAGAGGAAGGCCTTGCACACGACGATAAATGCCGAGATGTTGAGGATGAAATTCGGGCCAGATCATGGAAATCTAGGCCGTAGTAGAACATGAGCCCCCGGACAAAGGGATGAAGTGGGAAGCCCAGTCTGCGGAGGAAATGGGGAAGAAATACTACCCTCTCATGGGGCCTAGGGGTGGAGATGAGCTCTCCCTCGTCGGGGAGCCGGTGCGCGATATCGCTGGAAAAATATCCGGCATCGCGCAGCTTCAGGATCTGCCCCGCCGTGACGGAGGAGGCCATCCACTTGCCTCCTGCTCCGGACATACTTGGAGAAGGTTGAGGTGAGAAGTGCGGACTTGGGCGTTGGAGCTCGAATTCGCGGAGATGGATAAGCCAAGGAGGAAGAAGGCGCAGGTAAAAGGGTTGGATCTTTACCCCCTTATATGGGCGGACAAAAACATGTGTCCCCACTGGCCTGGTAAAACTCGCTTATCTCCCAAGCGTCACAATCAATGGCGCGGTTGGGTTACCCACGTCCGTATTGATGGGAATCCCGGAATAAGGGGAACACAATCTCTGCTTCGACAAGACATGCCAAGGAAACCGCTTCGCTAAATGCGCGGAGGTGGAACAATAAAAAAAATTCGAGTAAAGGCTTGGTAATGGTGTGACGTCACGCCACAAAATACGTCAGCAGATTGACCTTGTCTAATATTATTCTCTCTACGGTGGTACGTGGAATTTATTTTTGCAGAGCCGGACACTATCCTGATGTTCACAATCTTCTATAAATTATTCGGAGGAAGAACCCGCCTCGCAATGCCGAAGACAACATGCGCGCCGAACTCGTCGTCATTGAAGCCTGGTTCAGGGGCTACTGAGGGAGTTCCGGACTAGGGGGTGTCCGGATAGCCGAACTATCATCATCGGCCGGACTCCAAGACTATGAAGATACAAGATTGGAGACTTTGTCCCGTGTCCGGATGGGACTTTCCTTGGCGTGGAAGGCAAGCTTGGCGATATGGATATGTAGATCTCCTACCATTGTAACCGACTCTGTGTAACCCTAGCCCTCTCCGGTGTCTATATAAACCGGATGGCTTTAGTCCTTAGGACGAACAACAATCATACCATAGGATAGCTTCTAGGGTTTAGCCTCCTTGATCTCGTGGTAGATCCACTCTTGTAACACACATCATCAATATTAATCAAGGAGGACATAGGGTTTTACCTCCATCAAGAGGGCCCGAACCTGGGTAAAACATCGTGTCCCTTGTCTCCTGTTACCATCAGCCTAGACGCACAGTTCGGGACCCCTTACCCGAGATCCGCCGGTTTTGACACCGGTAGTCATCATGACAATGTTGAAGATGATGAAGTTCTACCTCAAAATGAATATAATGTGGTATCATCGCATGTTCATACGAACAGCGAAATCATCAGCATTGGTCGTCCACTGACGCCAATTGCTCAGGATGCTTCATGGGCGGATCGCCCGCAAGAACAAGATTCCCCAAGTACTCCCCAACAACAACAACCAGCTACACCACCCGTGCAAGAAGAACAAGAAGACTTTGAGGCCCAGCCAACTCCATCTCCAAAGGCGTTGCCAGCACTTCGCATGCTTAGCAAAGGACCATGGCCTCAAGTCCCTCTTACGAGCGTTCCAGAAGGAGAAGTGCATCATCAACCTGTTGCACGTCAAGTGTTTTCAGAAGCCACTCCTGCTGTAAATGTCTCCGAGTCTGAAGCACCAGCTGCTGAAGACAATCCGGCTGCATCAGCCGATGATGAATGACAGGAAGAACGTGTCTCTACACCCCCTATTCCTGAAGAAGTTGTTCACGATGTGAACGTGTCTGTGTCTGACCCTCCAGCTCAGCAAGTGGAGGTTGAAAATGTTGAAGCTGCCACCACCAACGACAATGAAGCCGATGACGCTGTCATGGCTGACGCTGATGTGGAGCTTGAACCAACCAGTGTGCCTGAAGCTAATGAGGCCACTGCACCTCAAGCTAATGAGGCAACTGCTCCTAAAGCACCTATAAGATGGCCCGTTCTGGTCCCTACGCCTAATGTCTCTAGTCCTCAGTTTGACTATCACATTGAGCATAGGCCTCAGGTCCAGAAGCCCAAGCCAAGACTGCCAAGGTTTCTAGGTACTGCAAACTCACCAGGGTCTTTCAATGCAAATGGCTTCAAGAGCCACAACACATTCTTTGACAGCTCAAAGAACCCCTACACGAAGCCAAGGATATCATCAGATCGGTTCTGGAGTCATCAGCAGCGAAGCTATTACTCCTGTGTTCTGTATGATCAAGGGCGCATTTTCCCTCATATGCGCCTCGACACTGAAGCCATTACTGGACTGCCCTGCTTAGAAGAAGCACTTGACTTCTTTCGTGATGCTGGGCTGCTCAGTTTTGTCACAAATAAAGAACACTGGAATGAAGAGCTATTGCTTCAATTCTACGCTACTCTACACATTCGCGGCTACAACAGAGATATCAAGACATGGGTTCTCGAGTGGATGACAGGAAATGTTCATCATGAAGCCAAAGCTCTCGACATCATTGAGCTTACAGGCCTATCCACTCCCGGATAACTCTATGAACCTGGTTGTCAAAATCACCGCAATGCTCTGGAAAGCATCTTTCATAAGCCTGAACCCAATATGAGTCAGATGTTGAGCATGATGAAGCCTTTGCCACGTGATGCTGAATAACCAACAGAGTTCTTTGTTGAAGACCTTGAGTATCTGCCACGCACCATATATCACATCATCAGGCGAACTCTATGGCCTATCAAAGGACATTCATCAGCGGCAAAGCTTGAAGGAGCTATGAAGACTTTGGTCTTCTACATTCTCAATGGCATCAGCTTCAATGCGCAAGATTTCTTCATCAGGCAACTGGCTGCATCTGGATCTGATCTGTTTGGTCTGAAGTTTTATGCTCCATGGGTCATGCGCCTCATCAAGCAACACTCATCTGTCAACTATCAACCTTCTGCTCGCAATCATGTGATTTTTCTACCAGAGGTTGATATGTCAGTTGAAGCTATATACCCTGAACCTGCCAAGAAGCCTCTTTGTCTTCAGAATGCCGAGCACCAAAGCTTCACTCAACCCATTGAAGGTGTTCAAGCAGCCACACGAATCTATCCATTGGCTGGAAATACTCGTCTGCCTCATCAAGCACCTACTGAAGCCACTGAAAGCACCATTGCCCAGAGGCCTCGAAAGCATTCTCGCGTTCTCAATGACCGAGAACTTCTTGTGGCCCTTCATCAGAAATAGGATAAATGTCACTTTTGGCTCAAGAGACAGATACAAAGCCTCTTGGTGGATGTCAATCGCATTCGTAACCTTACCACCAAGAATGCCTTTGTTGCTCATGAAACTTGCCGGCGATCATGGAAGAGCCTGACCCTGCTTAGTGCTGAAGCAGATCTTCAAGATGATGGCTTCAATGAACGATTCCAGTTTGACTCCACTCCTCGACGGACTGCTGTCCTACGTCGTACTCCATCTCTTGAAGACTCTGAATACTCTTCCTCCGCGGCAACTGTTAATGCCAGAGTGATCGATGACGAAGATGATGCTACTTCACCTCCTCCTACTTCTGCACGCATCAACACTGCACCAAGTTGGTCTGCACCGCCAAACGATAACGACAACCCTGCTGCTTCAACTACTCCTCATGAGGACGAGTAGATGCTCTATGTCTTCAAACCTTTTTGGTCATTACTGACAAAAGGGGGAGAAGCGTATGAGTTTGATAGTCTTCAAGCGGGTTCATATGGGCGGTTGCATTATATTTTTGCCTCGTGCTTACAACTCTTTCTTTTTAAAACATTTGGTTCTTTGAGTTGTAACACCTAAACGTGATGGTCGTCTGCTACTTATTTGCTTTACTGTGATGCGATGATAAATTCCGCATGTGCGATGATAACTTCCGCACTTAGATCATCCTGCAGACGTCCATTTTTCATTATGCATGTCATCCTATATGCTATATCATTTCATGCATGATGAATTATCTTCATAAGTTGAAGTGGATCTCCACAAGTACAACCTGCCATGTGCATTTGCATTCCAAAAGCAAAATTACTTATATGCACATCTTCAGGGGGAGCCCTTGCTACTTATGAAGACAATTTCCTATCCTTTACAATTTCACATACTTTATCCCCGTTGAAAACTTTAATGAGTTTGTCATCAATCACCAAAAAGGGGGAGATTGTAAGTGCATCTAGTGCCACCCCTAGTTGGTTTTGGAGTATTGACGACAAAGTTGGTTGAGGGACTAATGCGTTTGTAAGAATTGAAGGATAAAGCAGGTAGTGTCCCTCAATGATTCGGTTTACCTACCGGAGATGACCTCTAAAAATGTATGAAGACATTGAAGACAATGGTGGTATGAGAAGATATTCATATTGAAGACTATGACATGAGAAGACATTGCGTGAAGACTATGGAGCGCGAAGACTGTGTGGTTTCGTTGTTTCCTTTTCTTCTTTGTTGAGTCATAGGAACCACCGTACTTTTAAGTGGGGTCCAAGTGAACTAAGTCAGAGTGACTGAAGTGATGCTCAACCATATCCTGTGTCTTCGAGCGAAGACAATGAGAGCAAATCTTATCCAGAGCTGGATGAGTCAGCTTTGCTTGTAGCCCAAGTAAAGTTGCCGTGTGTGTTCGAAATCTGACCATTGGAACACGTGTCAGTTCCTTAGTGACCTAGGGTCATTTCGGACAAATCAGGTCGGGTTGCCTTGTGGCTATAAATAGCCCACCCCCTACACCATAAATTGGTGGCTGCTCAGAGTTAGTTTACGGCTTTTGTCGTTTTGAGAGCAACCCACATCGAAGCCTTTGAGAGAGAAATCCTTGTGAGGACAAAGCCCAAACACCCAGAGCCAAAGAGTGTTAGGCATCACTGAAGTCTTTCTGTCTGTGTGACCTGAAGACTTATTACACTTGAGGACTGTGCATCCTCCAGCCGGTTAGGCGTCGCGTTCCGAGCATCCAAGAGTCATTGTGGATTGCCGGGTGAACAAAGTCTGTGAAGGTTTGGAAGTCTACCTTGAAGACTTACCAGAGTGATTGGGCGAGGACTAAGTGTCCTTAGATCAAGGGGAATAAGGTGAAGACATGGTCTTCTGAGTTGAATCTCAGCCTCCCTAACCAGACGTACAGTTGTCACAGCAACTGGAACTGGTCCAACAAATCTTGTGTCTTCAACAAGTGACTGGTTCTATCTCTTCCCTCCTTTACCTTGAGTTTGTCTTCGTGAAGTCATTGCTTATCTGTCTTTCTGATTGACTTCATTGCTTGACTACTGTTGTTGATTGGCTTCATACTATCTTCCATCCTGATCCTACTACCTAGCTGCTATTAGTCTTCGTACGTTAACGCTATTGCATACTTGACTATGGCTTGCCTGTTGTAGTTTATCTTCCGCTGCATATCAATTAGGTCATTTCTATTGTTTGTCTTCGAAACTTCTACATTTTGAAGACTTTGATAAAAATCGCCTATTCACCCCCCATCTAGTCGATAACTAGCACTTTCAGTTATCCTCGATGGCAACAATACAATATGTGTCTTGCAACCCTTTCTGTCACTTGGTAAGAACACCGCAAGATTGAACCCAAAGCTAAGCACTTCTCCCATGGCAAGAAAGATCAATCTAGTAGGCCAAACCAAACTGATAATTCGAAGACACTTGCAAAGATAACTCAATCATACATAAAAGAATTCAGAGAAGATTCAATTATTATCCATTGATAAATATGATCATAAAACCACAATTCATCGGATCTCGACAAACACACCGCAAAAAGAGATTACATCGAATAGATCTCCACAAGAGATGGGGAGAACATTGTATTGAGATCCAAAAAGAGAGAAGAAGCCATCTAGCTAATAACTATGGACCCGTAGGTCTGTGGTAAACTACTCACAACCCATATGAGGGATAAGGATGTTGATGTAGCGGCCCTCCATGGTCGATTCCCCCTCCGGCAGAGTGCCGGCGAAGGCTCCAAGATGGGATCTCGCGGATACAGAAGGGTACGGTGGTGGAAATTGTGTTTCGTGGTGCCCCTGGATGTTTTCGGGGTCCGTAGGTATATATAGGAGGAAGAAGTACGTCGGTGGACGCCCGAGGGTCCCACGAGACAGGGGGTGCGCCCTACAGGGGGGGCGCGCCCTCCTATCTCATGGAGGCTCCGGTTGTTTCTTGACTTGCACTCCAAGCTCTCTGTATCTTGTTCGTTCCAAAAATCACGTTCTCGAAGGTTTCATTCTGTTTGGACTCCATTTGATATTCCTTTTCTTCGAAATACTGAAATAGGCAAAAAAACAGCAATATGGACTGGGCCTCCGGTTAGTAGGTTAGTCCCAAAAATGGTAATAATATATAAAATAAAGCCCATAAACATCCAAAATAGGTAATATAATATCATGGAACAATCAAAAATTATAGATACATTGGAGACGTATCAAGCATCCCCAAGCTTAATTCCTGCTCGTCCTCGAGTAGGTAAATGATAAAAAGAGAATTTTTTATGTGGAATGCTACCTAGCATAATTCTCAATGTAATTTTCTTTAATGTGGCATGAATGTTCAGATCCACATAATACAAAATAAAAGTTCATATTGACATAAGAAATACTAATACTTCAAGCATACTAGGCAAAGTAATCATGTCTTCTCAAAATAACAAGGCCAAAAGAAAGTTATCCCTACAAAATCATATAGTCTGGCTGTTGCTCTATCTTCATTACACAAAGTATTTAATCATGCAAAACCCGGATGATGAGCCAAGCAATTGTTTCATACTTTAATAATCTCAAACTCTTTCAACTTTCACGCAATACATGAGCGTGAGCCATGGACATAGCACTATATGTGGAATAGAATGGTGGTTGTGGAGAAGACAAAAAAGGAGAAGATAGTCTCACATCAACTAGGCGTATCAACGGGCTATGGAGATGCCCATTAATAGATATCAATGTGAGTGAGTAGGGATTGCCATGCAACGGATGCACTAGAGCTATAAATATATGAAAGCTCAACAAAAGAAAACTAGTGGGTGTGCATCCAACTTTCTTGCTCACGAAGACCTAGGGCATCTTGAGGAGGCCCATCATTGGAATATACAAGCCAAGTTCTATAATGAAGAATTCCCACTAGTATATGAAAGTGACAACATATGAGACTCTCTATGAAGATCATGGTGCTATTTTGAAGCACAAGTGTGAAAAAAAAGATAGTAGCATTGTCCCTTCTCTCTTTTTCTCTCATTCTTTTTTTTCTTTTTTTTCTTTTGTCTTTTTTTCTTTTGCCTTCTTTTTTTTCTTTTTTTTCTTTTTGGCCTTTCTCTTTTTTTTTCTTTTTTTTCTTTTTGTAAAGTCCGAAGTCTCATCCTGACTTGTGGGGGAATCATAGTCTTCATCATCCTTTCCTCACTGGGACAATGCTCTAATAATGAAGATCATCACACTTTTATGGATTTACAACTCAAAAATTACAACTCAAAGCTAGAACAAGATATGACTCTATGTGAATGCCTCCGGTGGTATACCGGGATATGCAACGAATCAAGAGCGATATGTATGAAGATTATGATGGTGGCTTTGGCACAAATACGATGTCAACTACATGATCATGCAAAGAGCAATATGACAATGATGAAACGTGTCATAATAAACGGAACGGTGGAAAGTTGCATGGCAATATATCTCGGAATGGCTATGGAAATGCCATGATAGGTAGGTATGGTGGCTGTTTTGAGGGAGGTATATGGTGGATGTATGGTACCAGCGAAAGTTGCATGGTACAAGAGAGGCTAGCAATAATGGAGGGGTGAAAGGGTGCGTATAATCCATGGACTCAACATTAGTCAAAAGAACTCATATACTTGTTGTAAAAATTTAGAAGTCATCAAAAACCAAAGCACTACACGCATGCTCCTAGGGGGATAGATTGGTAGGAAAAGACCATCGCTCGTCCCCGACTGCCACTCATAAGGAAGACATTCAATAAATAAAATTGTGCTCTAACTTCATCACAAAGCGGTTCACCATATGTGCATGCTACGGGAATCACAAACTTTAACACAAGCATTATTTAAATCAATAATCACCCAACTAGCATGACTTTAATATCACTACCTCAATATCTCAAAACAATTATCAAGCATCAAATTGATCATAGCATCCAATTCACTTTCTATGATAGTTTTTATTATACCCAACTTGGATGCTCATCATTCTAGGACCAAATTTGTAACCATAGCGAATACCATGCTGTACTAAGAGACTCTCAAAATAATATAAGTGAAGCATGAGAGACTAGAAATTTCTATAAAATTAATCCACCACCATGCTCTAAAAGATATAAGTGAAGCACTAGAGCAAAAACTATCAAGCTCAAAAGATATAAGTGAAGCACATAGAGTATTCTAGCAAATTCTAATCAAATAGGCTTCTCCCAAAAGGTGTGTTACAGCAAGGATGGTTGTGGTAAACTAACAAGCAAAGACCAATATAATACACGATGCTCCAAGCAAAACACATATCATGTGGCGAATAAAAATATAGCTCCAAGTAAAGTTAGCAATGAACGAAGACGAAAGAGGGGATGCCTTCCCGGGGCATCCCCAAACTTAGGCTTTTGGCTATTCATTAATATCTTGGGGTGCCTTCGGCATCCCCAAGCTTAGGCTCTTGCCACTCTTTATTCCATAGTCCATAAAAGCTTTACCCAAAACTTGAAAACTTAACAACACTAAACTCAACATGAAATCTTATAAGCTTCGTTAGTGAAAGAAAACAAAACCACCACATAAGGTACTGTAATGAACTCATTCTTTATTTATTTGGGTGTTAAACCTACTGTATTCCAACTTCCTTATGGTTTATAAACTAATTTATTAGCCATAGATGCATTGAAATAAGCAAACAACACACGAAAAACAGAATCTGTGAAAAATAGAACAGTTTGTAGCAATCTGTAACTAACGAAAAATACTACCAAAATACTACGTATTGGAATATTTGTTTATTGATCAGCAGAAAAAAGAATCAATGCAAAAGCACGTTTCTGTATTGAATTTTTTCTCGTGAGTGCAAAGTTTCTGTTTTTCAGCAGAATCAAATCAACCATCATCATAGTTTATCCTATAGGTTCTACATGGCACAAACACTAAACAAAAGATAAAAACACATCTAAACAGCAAGTAGAAACAAAATTTAACACTAAAAAGGAACAAAAACAAAGAACATAAAGAAAATTGGGTTGCCTCCCAACTAGCGCTATCGTTTAACGCCCCTAGCTAGGCATAAAAGCAAGGATAGATCTAACGAGTGCCATCTTTAGCACTTGATTCATAAGTGGCACGCATGATAGATTCATAAGGTAATTTAACTTTCTTTCTTGGAAAGTGCTCCATGACTTTCTTTAAGGGAAATTGGAATCTAATGTTCCCTTCTTTCATATCGATAATCGCACCAATCGTTCTAAGGAAAGGTCTACCAAGATAATAGGGCAAGAAAGATTGCAATCTATATCAAGAACGACAAAATCTACGGTCATCAAATTTCTATTTGCAACAATAAGAACATCATTGATGCTTCCCATAGGCTTTTTAATGGTGGAATCCGCAAGGTGCAAATTTAAATAGCAATCTTCAAAATCATGGAAACCTAGAATATCACATAAAGTTTTCGGAGTCGTGGAAATACGAGCACCCAAATCACACAAAGCAAAACACTCATAATCTTTAATTCTAATCTTTATAGTAGGTTCCCACTCATCATTATGTTTTCTAGGTATAGAAACTTCCAAATTAAGTTTTTCTTCATAAGATTGCATCAAGGCATCAACAATATGTTTGGTAAAAGCTTTGTTTTGACTATAAGCATGAGGAGAATTAACAACGGATTGCAACAAGGAAATACAACTTTTTAAAGAGCAATTATCATAATCAAATTCCTTGAAATCCGAGATAGTAGGTTCAACATTATTAGAAGTTGAGGATTCTCCAATCTCTCTTTTACCAAATTTAGCATTAAGATCTGAAGACTCTGAATTCTTGGGACGCCTTATAGGCAAAGTTGATTCATCATCAGTCCCATAATCATCAAAATTCATATTGCAAAACATAAATCTAATAGGAGACGCATCAATAACTTTAAGATCCTCATCATTATTTTCACGGAATTTTTCTGGTTTAGCGGCCATCTTATTGACTAAGGTGGCTTGCTTATCAGAAATTTTGGCCATAGCATCTTCAAGCCGGGCAATTTGAGCGTTAACACCATAGAATTCTTTATTCATATCATCAAGCTCTTTGTTCATAAACCCCAAAAAACTTTTTTGTTCCTTAAGCTCTTTTCTAAAGAAATTATTATGCTCAAATTGAAAATTCATAAAGCTTTTAATATTTGATTCAATCTCATCCATCCTTATGAGAAGGTGGTTAGGACCTTTAGGCAAAGCCATAAGGACAAACAGGCACAAACGTAAGCAGAAAAGACGGCAAGCAAAAAGAGAGGACGAGATTGGAAAGAGAGGGTGAATAAAACGGCAAGGGTGAAGTGGGGGAGAGGAAAACGAGAGGCAAATGGAGCGAGGGAGATGGGTTTGTGATAGGTACTTGGTATGTCTTGACTTGAGCGAAGACCTCCCCGGCAATAGCGCCAGAAATCCTTCTTGCTACGTCTTGAGCTAGCATTAGTTTTCCCCGAAGAGGAGAGGGTGATGCAGCAAGTGTAGCCTAAGTATTTCCCTCAGGTTTTTGAGAACCAAGGTATCAATCCAGTAGGAGGCTCCTCAAAAGTCCCACACACCTACACAAACAAACTGAGAACTCGCAACCAACACAATAAAGGGGTTGTCAATCCCTTCACGGCCACTTGCGAAAGTGAGATCTGATAGAGATAGTATGATAAGATAAATATGTTTTTGGTATTTTATAATATAGATGCAAAAAAGTAAAGATGCAAATAAAAGTAGATTGAAAGCAAATATGATAAGAGATAGACCCGGGGGCCATAGGTTTCACTAGAGGCTTCTCTCGAGAAGTATTACGGTGGGTGAACAAATTACTGTCGAGCAATTGATAGAAAAGCGAATAATTATGACGTTATCTAGGCATGATCATGTATATAGGCATCACGTCCATAACAAGTAGACCGACTACTGCCTGCATCTACTACTATTACTCCACACATCGACCGACTCCTGCCTGCATCTAGAGTATTAAGTTCATAAGAACAGAGTAACGCATTAAGCAAGATGGCATGATGTAGAGGATAAACTCATGCAATATGATATAAACCCCATCTTCTTATCCTCGATGGAAACAATACAATACGTGTCTTGCAACCCTTTCTGTCACTGGGTAAGAACACCGCAAGATTGAACCCAAAGCTAAGCACTTCTCCCATGGCAAGAAAGATCAATCTAGTAGGCCAAACCAAACTGATAATTCGAAGAGACTTGCAAAGATAACTCAATCATACATAAAAGAATTCAGAGAAGATTCAATTATTATCCATAGATAAATCTGATCATAAACCCACAATTCATCGGATCTAGACAAACACACCGCAAATAGATATTACATCGAATAGATCTCCACAAGAGAGGGGGGAGAACATTGTATTGAGATCCAAAAAGAGAGAAGAAGCCATCTAGCTAATAACTATGGACCCATAGGTCTGTGGTAAACTACTCACAACTCATAGGAGGGACAAGGATGTTGATGTAGAGGCCCTCCATGGTCGATTACCGCTCCGGCAGAGTGCCGATGAAGGCTCCAAGATGGGATCTCGCGGATACAGAAGGTTACGGTGGTGGAAATTGTGTTTCGTGGTGCCCCTGGATGTTTTCAGGGTCCGTAGGTATATATAGGAGGAAGAAGTACGTCGTTGGACGCTCGAGGGTCCCACAAGACAGGGGGCGCCCTCCTATTTCGTGGAGGCTCCGGTTGTTTCTTGACTTGCACTCCAAGCTCTTCGGATCTTGTTCGTTCCAAAAATCACATTCCCGAAGGTTTCATTCTGTTTGGACTCCGTTTGATATTCCTTTTCTTCGAAATACTGAAATAGGCAAAAAAACAACAATATGGGCTGGGCCTCCGGTTAGTAGGTTAGTCCCAAGAATGATAATAATGTATACAATAAAGCCCATAAACATCCAAACAGGTAATATAATAGCATGGAACAATCAAAAATTATAGATACGTTGGAGACGTATCACCCCCTAATCCAGGAATCCCTCACCTGCGTCGGTAGAACATCATATTCGTCACCACACCGTCGTGCTGACAGAACTCTCCCTCAAAGCTCAGCTGGATCGGAGTTCGAGGGACGTCATCGAGTTGAACGTGTGCTGAACTCGGAGGTGCCGTGCATTTGGTACTTGATCGGTCGGATCGTGAAGATGTACGACTACATCAATCGCGTTGTGCTAGTGCTTCCTCTTTCGGTCTACGAGGGTACGTGGACACACTCTCCCCTCTCGTTGCTATGCATCACCATGATCCTGTGTGTGCGTAGGAATTTTTTTGAAATTACTACGTTCCCCGACAGTGGCATACGAGCCTGGTTTTACGCGTTGATGTTATATGCACGAGTAGAACCCAAGTGAGTTGTGGGCCTTACAAGTCATACTTCTTACCAGCATGTCATACTTTGGTTCAGCGGTATTGTTGGATGGCGGTGTCAGTTTCTCCAACTTTAGTTGAACCGAGTGTGGCTACGCCCGATCCTTGAGAAGGTTAAAACAGCACTAACTTGACGAACTATCGTTGTGGTTTTGATGCGTAGGTAAGAAAGGTTCTTGCTCAGCCCGTAGCAGCCACGTAAAACTTGCAACAACAAAGTAGAGGACGTCTAACTTGTTTTTGCAGGGCATGTTGTGATGTGATATGGTCAAGGCATGATGCTATATTTTGTTGTATGAGATGATCATGTTTTGTAACCGAGTTATCGGCAACTGGCAGGAGCATATTGTTGTCGCTTTATTGTATGCAATGAAATCACCCTGTAATTGCTTTACTTTATCACTAAGAGGTAGCGATAGTCGTAGAAGAAATAGTTGGCGAGACGACAACGATTCTACAATGGAGATCAAGGTGTCGCGCCGGTGACGATGGTGATCATGTCGGTGCTTCAGAGATGGAGATCACAAGCACAAGATGATGATGGCCATATCATATCACTTATATTGATTGCATATGATGTTTATTTTTTATGCATCTTATCTTGCTTTGATTGACGGTAGCATTATAAGATGATCTCTCACTAAATTTCAAGATAAAAGTGTTCTCCCTGAGTATACACCATTGCCAAAGTTCGTCGTGCCCAGACACCACGTGATGATCGGGTGTGATAATCTCTACGTCCATCTACAACGGGTGCAAGCCAGTTTTGCACACGCAGAATACTCAGGTTAAACTTGACGAGCCTAGCATATGCAGATATGGCCTCGGAACACTGAGACCGAAAGGTCGAGCATGAATCATATAGTAGATATGATCAACATAGTGATGGTCACCATTGAAAACTACTCCATTTCATGTGATGATTGGTTATGGTTTAGTTGATTTCGATCACGTGATCACTTAGATGATTAGAGAGATGTCTATCTAAGTTGGAGTTCTTAAGTAATATGATTAATTGAACTTACATTTATCATGAACTTAGTCCTGGTAGTATTTTGCAAATTATGTTGTAGATCAATAGTTCGCGTTGTTGCTTTCATATGTTTATTTTGATATGTTCCTAGAGAAAACTGTGTTGAAAGATGTTAGTAGCAATGATGCGGACTTGGTACGTGATCTGAGGTTTATCCTCATTGCTACACAAAAGAATTATGTCCTTGATGCACCGCTAGGTGACAGACCTATTGCAGGAGCAGATGCAGACGTTATGAATGTTTGTCTAGCTCAATATGATGACTACTTGATAGTTTTGTGCACCATGCTTTATGGCTTAGAACCGGGACTACAAAAATGTTTTTGAAACGTCATGGAACATATGAGATGTTCCATGAGATGAAATTGATATTTCAGACTCATGCCCGTGTCAAGAGGTATGAGACCTCTGACAAATACTTCACCTAAAATATGGAGGAAAATTGCTCAACTAGTGAGCAAGTGCTTAGATTGTCTGAGTACTACAATCGCTTGAATCAAGTGGGAGTTAATCTTCCAGATAAGATAGTGATTGACAGAGTTCTCTAGTCACCGTCACCAAGTTAGTAGAACTTCATGATGAATTATAGTATACAAGGGATGACAAAAATGATTCCCGAACTCTTCGTGATGTTGAAATCGACGAAGGTAGAAATCAAGAAAGAATATCAAGTGTTGATGATTGATAAGACCACTAGTTTCAAGAAAAGGGCAAAGGGAAAGAAAGGGAACTTCAAGTAGAATGGCAAGAAAGTTGTCACTCCCGCTAAGAAGCCCAAAGCTGGACCAAAGCCTAAAACTGAGTGCTTCTACTGCAAAGGAAATGGTCAATGGAAGTGGAAATGCCCTAAATATTTGGTGGATAAGAAGGATGGCAAAATGAACAAGGGTATATTTTATATACAGGTTTTGATGTGTACCATACTAGTGTTTATAGTAGCCCCTGAGTATTTGATACTTGTTCGATTGCTAAGATTAGTAACTCGAAACAGGCATTACAGAATAAACAGAAACTAGTTGAAGGTGAAATGACGATGTGTGTTGGAAGTGGTTCCAAGATTGATATGATCATCATCGTACACTCCCTATACTTTCGAGATTAGTGTAGAACCTAAATAAATGTTATTTGGTGTTTGCGTTGAGCATAAATATGATTAGATCATGTTTGTTGCGATACGATTATTCATCTAAGACGGAGAATAAATTGTTATTCCGTTTACATGAATAAAACCTTCTATGGTCATACACCCAATGTTGATGGTTTATTGAATCTCGATCGTGGTAATACGCATATTCACAATATTGATGCCAAAAGATGCAAAGTTGATAATGATAGTGCAACTTATTTGTGGAACTGCTGTTTGGGTCATATCGATGTAAAGCACATGAAGAAACTCCATAAAGATGGACTTTTGGAATCACTTGATTATGAATCATTTGATGCTTGTGAACCGTGCCTTATGGGCAAGATGACTAAAACTCCATTCTCCGGAACAATGGAACAAGCTACTGACTTGTTGGAAATAATACATACCGATGTATACGGTCCAATGAGTGTTGATGCTCGTGGCGGGTATCGTTATTTTCTGACCTTCACAAGATGATTTGAGCAGATATGAGTATATCTACTTAATGAAACACAAGTCTGAAACATTTGAAAAGTTCAAAGAATTTCAGAGTGAAGTGGAGAATCATCGTAACAAGAAAATAAAGTTTCTACGATCTGATCGTGGAGGAGAATATTTGAGTTACGAGTTTTGCCTTCATATAAAACAATGTGGAATAGTTTCACAGTTCACACCACCTGGAACACCACAACATTATGGTGTGTCCGAACGTCATAACCGCACTTTATTGGATATTGTGCGATCTATGATGTCTCTTATCGGTTTACCACTATCGTTTTGGGGTTATGCATTAGAGATAGTTGCATTCACTTTTAAAAGGGCACCATCAAAATCCGTTGAGACGACGCCTTATGAACTGTGGTTTGGCAAGAAACCAAAGTTGTCGTTTCTTAAAGTTTGGGACTGCGATGCTTATGTGAAAAAGTTTCAACCTGAAAACCTCCAACCCAAATTGGAGAAATGCGTCTTCATAGAATACCCAAGGGAAATTGTTAGGTACACCTTCTATCACAGATCCGAAGGCAAGTCATTCATTGCTAAAAATGGATCCTTTCTAGAGAAGGAGTTTCTCTCGAAAGAAGTGAGTGAGAGGAAAGTAGAGCTTGATAAGGTAATTGTAACTTCTCCCGAATTGGAAAGTAGTTTATCACAGAAATCAGTTCTGGTGATTCCTACACCAATTAGTGAGGAAGCTAATGATGATGATCATGAAACTTCAGATCAAGTTACTACCGAACCTCGAAGGTCTTCTAGAGTAAGATCCGCACTAGAGTGGTATGTTAATCCTGTTTTGGAACTCATGTTACTAGACCATGATGAACCTACGAACTATGAGGAAGCGATGATGAGCCCAGATTCCGCGAAATGGCTTGAAGCCATGAAATCTGAGATGAGATCCATGTATGAGAACAAAGTGTGGACTTTGGTGGACTTGCCCGATGATCGACACGCCATAGAAAATAAATGGATCTTCAAAGAGGAAGATGGACACTGATAGTAGTGTTACTATCTACAAAGCTAGACTTGTCGAAAAAGATTTTTGACAAAGTTCAAGGTGTTGAATACGATGAGATTTTCTCACTCGCATCGATGCTTAAGTCTGTCAGAATCATGTTAGCAATTGCCACATCTTATGAAATTTGGCAAATGGATGTCAAAACTACGTTCCTTAATGGATTTCTTAAAGGATAGTTGTATATGATGCAACCAGAAGGTTTTGCCAATCCGAAAGGTGCTAACAAAGTTTGCAAGCTCCAGTGATCCATCTATGGACTAGTGCAAGCATCTCGGAGTTGGAATATACGCTTTGATGAGTTGATCAAAGCATATAGTTTTATACATACTTGCGGTGAAGCCTGTATTTACAAGAAAGTGAGTAGGAGCACTACAGCCTTTCTGATAAGTATATGTGAAAGACATATTGTTGATCAGAAATAATGTAGAATTTTCTGGAAAGCATAAAGGAGTGTTTGAAAGGAGTTCTTAAAAAGAAAGACCTCAGCAAAGCTACTTACATATTGAGCATCAAGATCTATTGAGATAGATCAAGACGCTTGATAAGATTTTCCAATGAGTACATACCTTGATAAGATTTTGAAGTAGTTCAAAATGGAACAGTCAAAGAAGGAGTTCTTGCCTGTGTTACAAAGGTGTGAATTTGAGTAAGACTCAAAACCCGACCATGGCAGAAAACAGAAAGAGAATGAAAAGTCATTCCCTATGCCTCAGTCATAGGTTCTATAAAGTATGATATGCTGTGTACCAGACCTATTGTATACCTTGCTCTGAGTTTGGCAAGGGAGTAAAATTTTGATCTAGGAGTAGATCACTGGACAGCGGTCAAGAATATCCTTAGTAAGGACTAAGGAAATGTTTCTCGATTATGGAGGTGATAAAAGAATTCGTCATAAAGAGTTACATCGGTGCAAGCTTTTACACCGACCCAGATGACTCTAAGTCCCAATCTGGATACATATTGAAAGTGGGAGCAATTAGCTAGAGTAGCTCCGTGCAGATCATTGTAGACATAGAATATTTGCAAAATACATACGGCTCTGTATGTGACAGACCCGTTGACTAAACTTCTCTCACGAGAAAAACATGATCATACCTTAGTACTCTTTGGGTGTTACTCACATAGCGATGTGAACTAGATTATTGACTCTAGTAAACCCTTTGGGTGTTGGTCACATGACAATGTGAGCTATGGCTGTTAATCACATACAGATGTGAACATTTGTGTTAAATCACATGGTGATGTGAACTGGATTATTGAATCTAGTGAAGTGGGAGACTGAAGAAAATATGCCCTAGAGGCAATAATAAAGTTATTATTTATTTCCTTATATCATGATAAATGTTTATTATTCATGCTAGAATTGTACTAACCGGAAACATGATACATGTGTGAATACAAAGACAAACTGAGTGTCACTAGTATGCCTCTACTTGACTAGCTTGTTAATCAAAGATGGTTATGTTTCCTAACCATGGACAAAGAGTTGTCATTTGATTAACGATATCACATCATTAGGAGAATGATGTGATTGAATTGACCCATTCCGTTAGCTTAGCACTTGATCGTTTAGTATGTTGCTATTGCTTTCTTCATGACTTATACATGTTCCTATGACTATGAGATTATGCAACTCCCGTTTACCGGAGGAACACTTTGTGTTCTACCAAACGTCACAACGTAACTGGGTGATTATAAAGGACCTCTACAGGTGTCTCCGAAGGTACTTGTTGGGTTCGCGTATTTCGAGATTAGGATTTGTCACTCCGATTGTCGGAGAGGTATCTCTGGGCCCACTCGGTAATGCACGTCACTATAAGCCTTGCAAGCATTGTAACTAATGAGTTAGTTGCGGGATGATGTATTACGGAACGAGTAAAGAGACTTGCCGGTAACGAGATTGAACTAGGTATTGAGATACCGACGATCGAATCTCGGGCAAGTAACATACCGATGACAAAGAGAACAACGTATGTTGTTATGCGGTTTGACCGATAAAGATCTTCGTAGAATATGTGGGAGCCAATATGAGCATCCAGGTTCCGCTATTGGTTATTAACCGGAGACGTGTCTCAGTCATGTCTACATAGTTCTCGAACCCGTAGGGTCCGCACGCTTAAAGTTCGATGACGGTTATATTATGAGTTTATGTGTTTTGATGTACCGAATGTAGTTCGGAGTCTCGTATGAGATCGGGGACATGACGAGGATTCTCGAAATGGTCGAGACGTAAAGATCGATATATTGGACGACTATATTTGGACACCGGAATGGTTCCGGTTGAGATCGGGATAATACCGGAGTACCGGGAGGTTATCGGAACCACCTGGGAGGTATATGGGCCTTAATGGGCTTTAGTGGAAAGGAGGGAAAGGAGCAAGGGAGGGGGCGCCGCCCCCCCCCCCCCCCCCAAAGCCCAATCTGAATTGGGAGGGGGCCGGGGCCCCCTTTCCTTCCTCCCTCCTTCCTCTTCCTTCCCTCTCCCTCTCCAAGTAGGAAAAGGAGGAGTCCTACTCCCGGTGGGAGTAGGACTCCCACCTTGGGCGCGCCTCCTCCTCCTGGTCGGCCCCCTCCTCCCCTCCTTTATATACGGAGGAGGGGGGCACCCCATAGACACAACAATTGATCCCTTGGATCTCTTAGCCGTGTGCGGTGCCCCCCTCCACCATAGTCCACCTCGATAATATCGTAGCGGTGCTTAGGTGAAGCCCTGCGTCGGTAGAACATCACCATCATCACCACGCCATCGTGCTGACAGAAATCTCCCTCAAAGCTCGGCTGGATCGAAATTCGAGGGACGTAATCGAGTTGAATGTGTGCTGAACTCGGAGGTATCGTGCGTTCGGTACTTGATCGGTCGGATCGTGAAGACGTACAACTACATCAACCGGATTGTCCTAACGCTTCCGCTTTCGGTCTACGAGGGTATGTGGACACACTCTTCCCTCTCGTTGCTATGCATCACCATGATCATGTGTGTGCATAGGAAATTCTTTGAAATTACTACGTTCCCCAACAACCATTACCAATCAGGAACTTCACCCGTGGGAAGAAAGTTCCTTTTGTCTTCATTAACCCCTTCCAAAAGGGTGAGTCCGTTGGCCTTGCATTTACTTGGGCCAAAGTTTTAGAGTGTAGGTATTTTATTTTGCAATATTTGTACGCACATGCCCTTGGTCTCGGTAGATAGTCTGTATAGCCATTTGCTATGCGAACATATGTTCTTTACCTCTAAATTTTCTATCCCTAACCCACCCTGGTCTTTTGGTCTACACATAATATCCCATCTAGCTAGTCTATATTTCTTCTTGGCCTCATCGCTTTGCTAGAAGAATCGGGACTTGTAAAAGTCAAATATTTTCCGTACCCCTACCGGTACTTCAAAGAAAGATAGGAGGAACATCAGCAAACTCGTTAAAATTGAGTTAATCAAAACCAGCCAACCTCCGTACGACATTAGCTTGCCCTTCCGTCATCTCCTATACATTTCCATTCTTTGTTCTTTAATAGTATATGATGAATTGGGATCCCTGGATAACTAATGGTAAGGATCCCATTTCACAACCGAACAAGATTCTGTAATTGTCTTGCTCTTCTTTAGCTCTCCCAAAGCAGAACAGTTCGCTTTTATTGAAGTTGATTTTTATCCCAGACAGTTGCTCAAAAAGGCATAAAATAAGCTTCATATTCCTAACTTTTGCAAGATCGTGTTCCATGAATATAATAGTATCATCCGTGTATTGTAGGACGGAGACGCCCCCCTCTACAAGATGGGGGATGAGTCCTCCAACTTGCTCACTCTCTTTAGCCCGACTAATAAGTACTACCAACATATCCGCTACAATGTTAATCAACAATGGAGACATGGAATCCCCCTATCGTAGCCCCTTAGAAATAATGACCTGTGTCATCATTGACCTTTATCCCGACACTACCTTTCTATATGAATGAATCCACTTCAGATCTCCAAGTTGCATTGAACCCCTTCATACGTAAGGCTTGCTATAGGAAGTGCCATTTGACCTTATAGTACGCTTTTTCAAAATCCACTTTCAAGATAACATCATCTAGTTTCTTTGAATGGATTTTGCGCAACGTTTCATGTAGAACTACAACCCCTTCTAGGATTTGTCGTCCTGGCATGAAAGAAGTTTGAGTTGGTCATGGTCAGAAGTATATGGAGAGCATAGAAGGAGATCTCCCAATCACCAAACTGAGACATCACAACAGTTTCCCTTCTTCGAAAGTCAGTTGCATGAAGTGGATGGTCCGGCAAATTTTCTTTATCTTGTGATACATATGATGGATGCAACAGGTATCTCGTGAACATTTCATGCATTCTCCTCCAACCGAACAGAATGTCAGTCTTTTCATAGCTACTACTTCCTAGGGAAGAAATTGATAACTAATATGCAAGTCAAACAGTCACATGATTTTGTACTGTACTCACGTACGTGGTACAAATCATGTGAGGAGTGTTTCCTAGATGGCTTGCTCACACCTATCACATGATTCTGCAGTAGACTTTGTTTTCAGAAGAAGAGGTGTATGAGAGTCCTATATATACCTTCTACCCTAGCTAGGATACATAATTAAGTGAGTAGGATATGAATACTAATTTATCTATATTTTTATCCAGCTTCAAATCATGTGAAATATTGGAGGAAAACAAAAATATCATGGTAAAATTTACTGGCTGTAAATCGATATTGGCTCGTGATATTGAAAATAGAGAGTTGCCAGTGGTTCCAGCTACTGTTCTATTAGATACTTGCATTGAAAAGCTTTTCTGAACCCCAGATCACTAATTGCTGGATCTCTCAGGAAATGGCGCCTTAGTGCAAATAAGTCGTACTCTTCAGTAGCACTCCTTTCTTTCTTCAGCTCTCTTCCGCAGCGCTCTGTCCATTTGGATACAAGTACTTATACAACATAAAACATAGCATTGCTTCTGTGTGGAGGGCATTAAACATGAACCATGGTTGCCTGCACCTGCAACTAGAGCTTCCCGTCTTGCTTTACCTACAGTCAGTAGAAAAAAAAATCATGAGATGAGCCTCCCCCTGTATTTGTTGCAGTTCTGTCAAAGAAACCAGCCATTCTGACGTCGAAGCATATTCTGTGAAGTAAATACTGAATATCCTGAAAACAATGAAGTCCTCCAAAATATTGAGAAGATGGCGGTGATCTCATTAGAGAACAATGATACGTGTGTGTCTATATATATATATATATATATATATATATATATATATATATAGGAAAATGGGTTAGTACTCCTAGGAGTATGTACTCCTATGCCATGTGTCGTCCGTTGCTTTAATGCCCCGTCATACCATTTAAATTCCTTTAGTTTTTAATTAAAAGAAACAACATGATAATCTCCCATGCAAACTTCCGTTCAAAAATTGTTAGCATGTCCCGTGATAGTAGGGATTTGGGTGACTCGGTATATCTAGCCTGAATAGAAACCGAGCTGTACGGGCATTAGGAAACCTATCACGGCATCCCCGCATAAACAAAATAGAAGACGACGGTGGCGGCGGCCGCGACGGTGACGATAGCGGTGGCGGCGAACACTGCAGCGACGATGGCGGCGGCGGCGGCGGAGACAATAAGATGCAGTACAGCTTGTTGTACCAGTACCATTGACATCCATCACATGGCCAAAGACAAAGCGACTCCCATGTACTTCTTCCAATCGGCATTGATAACGACAAGGTAGATACGTCCTTCGGCTCATTCACATGCATGCTTCATGATATTACCTGCACTCCTTATTCCTTCCGTAGTACTACTGTGACTATTAATTTGATATCATGCATGTTTGATCTACAGCTCATTTGGATCGATTGCACGCGAGATGGGTTCCCGGCCGGCGGCGCGTCTGCTCCATGCAAATATCTTCATGATGCAATCTACTCCGACGACAAATACGATGACTACTAGATTAACGTGACATGATTTACCCATCATGCAATAAACACGCACAAAAAACCTGAAACTACTTATACTCTGATGGTGTACTCTTTTTAATTAATTATTATTCTTATTTGTCTTGTAATCTAGTTTAAAATGAATTGTGCTTTATTTTATTATATACTTATTTTCTTAATGCATCATACCCTTTTTATTCTTCTCTTTGAATAAATTATACATCGTTTGTAGTAGCTCCAACACAAAAAGGTGTGTATACTCCATAAAAAAGGTGGTATATACTCCAGTGGTTCTCAACAAGTACGTACTTCATAAAGAAGTGGGGATATACTCCATTGAAAAGTATATACTCCATCGAAAAAAGAAGTGTAAACCTTCTAAAAAAAATTAAAAGTGGTATATACTCGCGCGCAAGCATCTTATACACCCTGTATATACTCTCCATAAACGTAGTATATACGCTCGACAAAAAATGTATATATCCTGTCAATATAGTGTGGTATATACTCGTTCAAACAAGTTAAGAAGTATATACTCTCACAAAAACAATGTGAAAGATGCCGTTGTTTCAAAAAAAATGTGAAAGATGTCATATACTATAAGTACATGCATGTGTATACAAGTAAAATCTCGGTATGTGCATACACAAATGTACTGCACTTCAAATATCCATCCGTGAGAACAAAGTAAAATATACCTTATCTAGTGTAGTGTACCAGATGCCTTATCGCATGTTCAAAAAAAAAAACACATGCAATGGTTGCATGCAACGAGAAGTAAGCAATCATCTGGTCGTTCCTAACTTCTAGCAATCAGGTATCCATGTGGTTTGCATGGCTGGTTACGGTTAGTGCTAATTGGAGAGGTGGGAGTACATACTCCCGGGAGTATAAAAGAGGTATATATATATATATATATATATATATATATATATATATATATATATATATATATATATATATATATATGTGTGTGTGTGTGTGTGTGTGTGTGTGTGTGTGTGTGTATATTCCAACTATTCTGCAACACATTCCTGAATAAGCTATTCAGGAACCGTTCCTAACTGCGCGAGAACAGACAGCTAACTGTGCGAACTATACAAGTTAACTGCCGGGCGGACTCTTTCTGGCATCGTTTTTTCGCACTGTTTTTGGGTCGTAATTATTTAACCGCTAATCAGATTGATGCAACTGATATACCTTTGGATAGCTATTGAGAAGGAGCAAAACAACTCATTTTGGTCGTTTTCCCAAAATCGATCCTGTTTTTAAACAAAATTCAAAATACTGAAAATCCATCAAACGAGTTTTCAATGTTTTTGTGAAAGGAATTTTCAAAGTTTTTGTGAGAATGATGCGTATGATATACCGTTAGAAAGGTACCGATTAGCCCGAACTTTCGCATATATAACATGTTTTCAGATTTGCTACGGTTTAAGAGCAGTTTTCAAAAAACCAACATCATTTTTGACATTTTTTGCCCGAACTGCTACAGTACACGCTAACTGCTCGCGCGGTATAGCTAACTGACATATGCTGGCAAGCTAACTGCTGAGACTGAAGAAAATTGTTTTTTTCTATACTTTTATCGTCAGGTCAAGTTAACTTCCGGGAGTGAAATAGCTAACTGCCGGGAATCGCAAGAGTTAGCACCAAGTTAACTACGGGACTGAAAATGTTTTTTTTCTTTTTTGATTGGGTCACACTAACTGCGGGTATGAAATACATAACTGCACGCGATGAGCAAGCTAACTGCAATGGCTGATAATACTTTTTTCTGCTTATTTTGTTTTTAATTCTTTTTTTTTCTATTTCTTCACTGGTCAAGTTAACCGCCGGGACTAGAATAGCTAACGGTCCAGACTGTGATAGTTAACTGTCAGGATTGAAAATACTTTTTTTGTTTTCCCGTTTCAAGCTAATGGTCGGGAGTAAAATAGCTAACTGCCAGGGATTGCGGCAGTTAACACTGAGTTAACTGCCGGGATTAAAAATATCTTTTGTACCTCACGCAAGCAGGGGCTTGGCAAACAAACTGAACCCTCTCATTAGATTGCTATTTTTTGTACCTCACGCAAGCAGGGGCTTTGCAAAATCATAGTTGTGTACATTACTTCATTTGTTTGGACGCAAGATAACTGCAGCTAGTCCCTGAAACTAACTAATCCATGAAACTGATCATTGGCAAACTACGCACCGTTGATCGCGCCGCTGGCAGCATGGGGGCAAGAGCTAATTGAGCAGTGGTCTCGGTTTCTTGAGAACAAGCATAATGATAAGTCTTTTCAGAACAAAAGGATATTAATAAGCCAACTAGTGACATGAAAATAAACCAAATTTACTGAAAGCACAAGCCTAAAAGAACCACTTTAACTCTCAAACATTCAGTTTATCAAACATTTTCTAGCTTGTTCATTGTAAGTGGCTAGTTCAGTGGTCAAGGTATTCAGTTGAGCAACAGATTGAGCATGATCCATCTCTCTACCTTGTTGCAAATCAGCTCCGAGGCACTCTACTTCTTTTGTAAGTTGTTCTTTTGGCTCTAATTGCTTGTTTCCTTGGAAGTCTGAAAAAGTATAAAATAGAATATGTCACTATCTATAGTCTCTTCATTTCTGAATGACACTATTTTGATGGTTGAACACGCGGAATGATAAACTGATGACTAGAACAATAAGAACGCACTAAAAATGACTCAATTTTATTCCCGGGAAGACGAAACAAACACAAAAGATGAAGCAGGAGCATCATAATGCAGCACTAAACACGGTCACTGGTTTAACACCACCAGATGATAAAATGATGAGAAAAGAGTATGCAATTGCTATAATTAATCATTCACTTGTGCTCTCAATAAGATCAAACAGACACAGAAGGAGTTATGAGCACTAGAAATTAGATTTCTTTAGCAAACTGCGATGCATCCCGGTTATGACCAAAATGTTTGTGTACCTTGCAAGCTAACTGCCAATTTTTTATATCAAGTATTTGCAAAATCTTCCCATCTGTCTACCTTTCGGATGCAAGTCAACTATACTTTATCTGCATGCATATTTTTGCTCCTTTTGTAAAAACGGTTGCAAAATGTGTTTTTAACTACTGTAAATTGTAAAAGTTAACTTCAAAATTAACTCGCATTTAAAAAAAACATGTTGTTTTGTTAACTGCACCTTTTTGTAAAAGTTAACTTATAAAATCTACCCAGCTAACTGCTACACGGGTTCTTGTAAAAAAAACTAACTGCTATAGACCAGAACTAGTATACATTTGTAAAGTTAACCGCTGTAAATTATGATGTTAACTTCCTGTTTTTCTGGTTAGACAATTTTTTTCTCAGGAACTGCTATCACACTCGAAATTAACTCTTTTTTCTTGGAAGGTATAACTGCTGAATTTTCAAACCCTGTGACAATTGAAACACCCATAGAAAAAACAAATATTTTTAGAACACATAAACCATTCATTTTTTCCCTAACTGTTGCCCTCTGCCTACTAACTTCCACACACACAGAGATAGAGAGAGATTTTTGTGTTTGTGAATCCACTGTTTTGCGTGCTAGAAATAAGGGAAGCTAATTGAACAATGCACAAACACATCCGATGGTGTGCGTGGATGGATGAAGACGAACCCCTTTTTATCTAGTTAACTGCAGAAGAACCCAAACCTACCCTATTTTCTTAATAACACATAACTGCTGAACAGAAAATGCCCAAAATATATCACCTATTTTTACAGGAAACACAATGGCTCCTCAAACTGACGACAACCTTAATGGTCCTAGTTGAGAAGTTATCATGAAGACACAGCAAGAATTAGACATGTACCTTGATCACCGGCTTTCTTTTTTGCCCTTCTCCCTTGCTGGATTCTTGTCCTCCCCATTCTCCAGCTTTTTTCTTGACTGTCGCTGCCTTTTATAACCGAATTGCTACTGCATGAAAGAAAGAACCATGGCCTAAGCCAACTCGGCACACACACAACATCAGAAAATGAACCATGTCCTAAGCTAACTCGTCACACACACACACACACACACACACACACACACACACACACACACACACACACACACACACTTCTAACTGGTCTTTCTTAACTGTCGGCATGGCCAACCCTAACAACCTGCTGTGGTTGCTGCTAGCTGATGCTGTAGAAACAACAACGGATAATAGTGATGCCTCTGCGTGTAAACCAACTTTGCTTTTCCAAGTATAAAAAAGCAGATTGCTGCTTTCCACAGCGTCGAATCCACATACAAGGGCTTGAGGCGAGCGGCCGCCGATGGGGATGCAGCCATGGGGAGGCGGCCAGGGGCCGGACGACGCGCTCCCCACCTCCCGTATGCAAGGGAGACCTCAGGATAGCTAGGAGAGACACCACAAGAGGAGGTCAGTGGATTCATCGAGGGAGCACTAGTAGAAAAAGAGGCTTCCGTCCAGCCTCATTAGTCGCGAAACTGTAGGAACCGCGACTAATGAAGTCTTCAGTCGCGGTTCGGCAGATGAACCGCGACCAAATGCCTGGGCCCAGGGCGCTCGCGGGCTTTAGTCGCGGTTGGCCAGGCCAACCGCGACTAAAGGTGCCCAAAGGCCTTTAGTCGCGGTTGGCCTGGCCAACCGCGACTAAAGCTCGCGGGCTCTAGTCGCGGTTTGCCAGGCCAACCGCGACTAAAGGTGCGCAAAGGCCTTTAGTCGCGGTTGGCCAGACCAACCGCAACTAAAGCCCCTCCCCTATATATACCCATCCAGCAGCCAACACTTAGCCATTTGGAGCCATTCTCTTCACAAGTGGGTGTAGGTTTGTTTTTGGTTCCTCTTATGCACATAAGGTGTTTGATGAAATGCCCCAAGAGCATGAAACAAACATGACATGAAGTGTTGGAGCCACACTCCTCGATCGCGGTTAGCAACTTGATGAACCTTTGATGTGTCATTGATAAAATATGCATGTGTGCAGTTCATTGTTTAATTTATATTATTTGTAGCTAGTTAGTTTAACAAATGCATGATGGTTAATTATATATTTTATATTATAATAATGCAGATGAATCGGCAATGGATGTACGGTAACCGACTCTCCAGCGAGTTCACTACGGGTTTGAAAGATTTCCTCGTAGTGGCTAATGCGAACAAGCAGGGGGGTTTTGTTATCTGTCCATGTGTTATCTGTAAGAATCAGAAGGGTTACTCTTCCTCAAGAGATGTTCACATGCATCTGCTTCGGCACGGTTTCATGCCAAGCTATAATTGTTGGACCAAGCATGGAGAAAGAGGGGTTATAATGGAAGAAGATGAAGAAGGGGATGATTTCATCGATGAAAGCTATCTTGCTCATTTCGGTGATACTTTCATGGAGGATGCTGAAGGTGAAGGGGAAGGTGAAGAAGAGGCACGTGATGATCCCGTTGATGATCTTGGTCGGACCATTGCTGATGCACGGAGACGCTGCGAAACTGAAAAGGAGAGGGAGAATTTGGATCGCATGTTAGAGGATCACAGAAAGGCGCTGTACCCCGGATGCGATGATGGTCTGAAAAAGCTGGGCTGCACACTGGATTTGCTGAAATGGAAGGCAGAGGCAGGTGTAGCTGACTCGGCATTTGAAAACTTGCTGAAAATGTTGAAGAATATGTTTCCAAAGGATAACGAGTTGCTCGCCAGTACGTACGAAGCAAAGAAGGTTGTCTGCCCTCTAGGTTTAGAGGTTCTGAAGATACATGCATGCATCAACGACTGCATCCTCTACCGCGGTGAATACGAGAATTTGAATGAATGCCCGGTATGCACTGCATTGCGTTATAAGATCAGAGGCGATGACCCTGGTGACGATGTTGAGGGCCAGAAACCCAGGAAGAGGGTTCCCGCCAAGGTGATGTGGTATGCTCCTATAATACCACGGTTGAAACGTCTGTTCAGGAACAAAGAGCATGCCAAGTTGTTGCGATGGCACAAAGAGGACCGTAAGTCGGACGGGGAGTTGAGACACACCGCAGATGGAACGCAATGGAGAAAGATCGACAGATGGTTCAAAGATTTTGCAGCTGACGCAAGGAACATAAGATTTGCTCTAAGTACGGATGGCATGAATCCTTTTGGCGAGCAGAGCTCCAGCCATAGCACCTGGCCCGTGACTCTATGCACCTGGTCTGAAAAAAACAGAAGAAAAAAGGAAAAAGGAAAAAGGAAGAAAAAAACAGAAGAAAAAAACAGAAGAAAAAGGAAGAAAAAAACAGAAGAAAAAAGGAAAAAAGGAAGAAAAAAACAGAAGAAAAAAACAGAAGAAAAAGGAAGAAAAAAACAGAAGAAAAAAACAGAAGAAAAAAGGAAAAACAGAAGAAAAAAACAGAAGAAAAAAGGAAAAAGGAAAAAAGGAAGAAAAAAATAAAATATGCCACCTACTGGGCCACCACGGCCTGAATACGACTAGAAACCCATTAAAGGGCCAGGATTCAGGCCCGCAGAAGGCCCAGCAGGCCCACAGGCACACAGTGACAGAATAGGCCCGTAAGCCTGCATTTGAGAGGAGCTCGAAGTGGTAAGCGCAGCCGCGCTTATAAACCACTGTCGAAGCCTCTCGGCTAGCGAGGTGGGACTAAACATCCCACCGCACCGCGCCAGTTCTAGCACAGCCCTTTAGTCGCGGTTGGGGAGGCGGACCGCGACTAAAGGTACCCTTTAGTCGCGGCCCGCACCCCAGCCGCGACTAAAGGGTGCCCTTTAGTCGCGGTCCGCCTCTCCAACCGCGACTAAAGGGTCTTTCTGCGCGGGAACGGAGGCGGCG
>NC_057795.1:32668069-32672571 GCF_018294505.1 Triticum aestivum | reverse complement strand
GGCCGGATCGTCGAAACAATCGAGTACGTCGTCAAAGCGTGGCGCAACCAAGACGATGAAACAAGGAGAAACATGCACCATCGAGGTTGTCGACAGTGCAACCGGCAGGCCGCTGGAGCCCCGCAAGAACGCCACCAAGTTTGTCAGCCAATGCGGAGCCATTGTTAGAGACAACGTCTCGATCACCGTCCAGGAGTGGAATGAGCCAAAGAAGGCACGAATTGATGGTTTCACTTTTGTCGATAAGAGAACAAAAAAAGATTGCTTCAAGAAGCTTATGGAACATTTCGTTCTACCTCCGGAATACAACAAATTCGATGAGGAGGGTAACAAGATTGAGGAAAACAAGGAGAGGAGGAGGCTAGTCAAACAGTTCGCTCTTCATAAGATGGCCGACGCATTCCGGAAATTCAAGCAAAATGTAGCCCATGACTTTGTCAAGCAGAACAAGACTCCGGATTTCAAAGGACAATATGAGAAACTGAAAGATGATTGGCCAGAATTTGTGAAGTAAAAGAAATCGGAGCAGTTCATTCAAATATCGAAAAAAATAAGGAAAATGCGGCTAAGAAGGAGTACAATCATGTTATGGGGCCAGGAGGGTATCGCCTTTGGGAGCCTAGGTGGGAGAAGATGGAGAACGAGCTGAGGGCGCGAGGAATCCGTCCAGGTACGGAGGGATGGGACCCAAGGGCCAAAAGCTGGTGGTACGGGCATGGGGGAACGCTGAACCCGGAGACAGGGGAGTGTGTTTACCGGGGCAAATTAATTAAACCCACCCAAGCCCTTATTAACGCAATGAGGGATGCTCAACAGGGGAAGATCAAGTTCAACAGAGAGAACGACGCGCTGACAAAAGCCCTCGGGAATCCTGAACACGGAGGACGTGTACGAAGCATGGGGCACATTCCGTGGAAAATAGGGTTCCCCCAGAACGATGACCCGTACGGTTACAGAAGCCATAAGAGAAAGATGGATCGGGAAGCAGATGTTGTGGCGCGGTTGGCATCGGAAATGGATGTGATGAAGAAAACCATGAGTGTACTAGTAGCCGAAAGAGATGCAGCTCGGGTGCAGCATGAAGATCATCCAGCGGATCTCGGAAGCCAGCAGCGGAGAAGCAGCGTGGCTTCCACGGAGGCCCCACCGGCTGGTGCAGATGCACCGACGATCGAAATTACTGCACCGGAGCCTCTGGTGGTCGAAATTACTGCACCGGAGCCTCTGGTGGTCGAAATTACTTCACCGGAGCCTCCTCGCTACCCCGTGGACGATATAAAGGAGATGAAAGAATGTCATCTGTATTATCCTATCGGGAACATGTCCATGAAGGTAGCCATCGGCAGTGCTTTACCATGTTTACCTGGAGCACTCCACCACAACAACCCCATTCAAGATGGCTATGCTCGTGTCACGGTGGAGGACATAGTCCAAGGGTTTGAGGACCTGGATATTGACATTGCTACACCTGAAGGGGAGAAAAGACTTGGAGATGTCAAGCGCCATTTCATTCTATGGCAAAAGAAGTTTATCAAGTTTCCAGGCGAGGCGCCAAGGACAACAAGTCCACCCCCCTACGGTGGTGGTGGTGGCGGTGGCGGTGGTGGTGGTGGTGGTGGTGGTGGCGGTTCACCTACACCTCCGTCACGTCAGCCGACGCCGCCCCCCAGTCCACAACGTCCGGCGGGTGATCAGCCGCCGCCCCCCAGTCCTCGTCCGGCGGGTGATCAGACGCCGCCCCCCAATCCACCTCCGGCAAAGAAGCAGAAGCAGTCCTGGATTATTAACCCGGACCCTTATGTACCTAAGACCACAAAGGTACCGGAGCCATCACTGAAGCCTCTCCCCACAAGGCCTTGGGAACGTAGTGCCGAGGAAGTCGACGCGGCCGCGGCTGCTGATTTGGAGAAATGGAAGGCGGACTGCAAGAAGAAAACAGAGCCCGAGCCCAAGCCAATATTTTCTGATGAGCAAAAGAAGTGGGCTAAGTCATTTTTGAGCACACCGTCCCAAGCCGCGAAGAATCTGCCTAACGACTATGCACGTGAACTTCGCAGGCAGGCACTCATGTTCAAGGAGAACAAAGAGCGGGAGAAGGCCGAAAGTAAAAAAAGCGGGAAACAAGTTGCCCAGCTCGGGGAACAAAGTAAACAATCGATTGCCCCGCTTATAGTGGAAGCCTTCTGTCCGGATGACCCCGAGATCATACAAGCTGCGGCAGCACAGGGATTGACTGTAACGAGTGCCAGAGAACAAGCGGCCAACTTAGGTATTACTCTTCGTGAACTGTTAGGCCTTGATGAGGCGCCAATGAAGGAGGTAGTAATTACATATGTCAAGAATGGGCCTCTCGTCGAGCCTGCGGAGGAAAAGGATCTACCCCCACAAATGAAAGGTCTGCTGAAATGGTACAAGGGTTACATAAAAAATAAAAACGCCAAAGATTATATTTATGCGGAAGTTAGACATGAGCATCACTTCAAACATTACTATGTACAAATTGAACTGAGTGAATTGTTCCAGCTTTTCAATCTGCGCGAGCTCGATAAATCTATCATCAGTTGCTACGTTCTGTAAGTGATTTATTAATTTCTACCCCATCTCGTTCATATTGCCTGCACTATATATATGTCCTAACTATATTGTTGTGTCCGCTATTATACATGCAGAATGAAGATTAAGGAATGCAGAGTAAGGAACATCCATGATGTTGGGTTCATTGACCCACACATCGTTAATGGACATGTGTTGGAGCATTACCCCGCCGACGTGGAGGCAGACCTGCGGCAGTTTCTTACAAAGCAGGAACTCAAAAGTGATATTCTATTTCCTTACCATTTTGAGTGAGTGTTTCTGTCTTCAGCACATTCTCTTTTGTTTACTCCATGCATGGTATGTGGCCGGCTAATCGATGAGTTATGCATGACGTACTGTGCATGTATCGTGTCTGCAGGTTCCACTGGATTCTGCTAGTAATTAAAGTTAACACCTCAGAATGTCTCGTCCACGACTCTGTGAATATGGATCCAAAGCTTTGGGGCGGCATGAGAAGAATGCTGCAGAAGTAATTATTTTCATTCATTTGCGCTCTATATCGATCGGCCTATTTCGTTCATTTCCTAATATCAAGTAACTAATTAATAACTCTCTTGTTCATTTAATTTTCTTTGCCTCGTAGGGTTTGGAGACGGTTCGTAGATACAAAGGTCGGTGAATTCAAAAAAGAGCTAGAATTCAAAATGTTAAAGGCTAAGAATGCTGGGGATATTCAGCCACCGGAGACCAATCTATGTGGATACTATGTCTGTGAGATGATCCGGAGATACACCTCTGAGCGGGTTCCGAGTGATACCAATGCTAAGAGGAATAACCTCTGGTGGATGCTTAGTCCAGAAGCTCGCTTCCGACCACTTCAAGAGGAACTAGCTGGATGGTTCAGCAGGGAAGTCCTCCATCCTAAAGGAGAACACTATTACGAGGACGTAGAACTTTATATGCATTAAATCATGTATGGAAACTTGTTCAAAATTGTATATGGTCATCCGATGATATTGAATATATATTGTATATTCCTCTTGAATTCTTTTCGGTTCTAATTTCAAATTTATTTGAAATTGTACATTCATATGCATGTATGTAGTACCGTAGAATATATGAAACTCCTTCTAAATTAAAATAAAGCACAAAAGAAATAAAACAATACAAATTAAACAGAAAACAGGTTTAAGGGGGGAGGTTTAGGGGGGGGGCTAAAACCCTAAACCTGCGGCGGCCTTTAGTCGCGGTTGGCCAGAAGAACCGCGACTAAAGGTCCTCCGCCCCGACGGCCACCTGGCGCCCACGTGGACGGGCCTTTAGTCGCGGTTCTTAAGCAACCGCGACTAAAGGGGGGGGGGGCCTTTAGTCGCGCCCGGTCGGTCGCGGTTGCGCAACCGCGACTAATGGCAGTTGCGAACCGCGACCAAAGGCCTTTTTTCCACCAGTGGAGACGGGTCAGCTCGACTAGCAGTTAGGCGGCTCGACCAGTGATACGGGTCTGTTTGGGAGCAGTGTCCTCCTGTACCTCGACGCTGACGGGAAGCAGAGATGTCGGGGACTAACTGCCAAGAACGGGTGGCTAACTGCTGAACGTGTGGATGGATCCATTGATGGCAAAGGTCCCCATGGTCCTGCTCAACGCCCGAAAATAGGGGCATGACGGGGGAGGGGTTACGAGGGCGATGGGGTGAGCTTTGATGGAGCAACCATGGATCTGGCACCCGAACTCTCTGGACCCCGGCAGCCTGATTGGGGATGGTGCTCTCGCCGAGATCCAGACGTGGGGGCAGCTGGCGTTGCCGAGGTTGGAGATGGTGGCGCGCTGGCGGGGTGAGTGGTGGTGGTGGCACGCCGGCGGGGGATGTGGTGGTGGCGGCGGCCCGGCGGGGTAGGTGGTGGTGGCGGCGCGCCGGCGGGGTAGGTGGTTGTGGCGGCGGTTGTGCGGTGGGTGGTGGTCGGACACC
>NC_057795.1:32652614-32667663 GCF_018294505.1 Triticum aestivum | reverse complement strand
ATGTACATTTATATATATATATGTATATATATTTCTATAAACTAAAAAAAAATCTGGTTGGTGACCATGTCCATAGTACACTTAAAATACTTCAGCATGCTTTGATCTGTACAGGTGGACAATATGAGATCCTTCAAAAGACAGTAATATTTGTCATGTAAGAATGTTGCAGCTCTACTTCCTGGACGGCGGAGTGCCGCCGGATTAATACCTTGGAGGGGTTGTCTACTTCCACTGTTGATTGGCGGATCATCTTTGAAAAATTCTAGCGGTAGTCGTCACGCTTAACCGACAAACTACATTGCTTCATCTACTCTGCTAGTCGGTGAAAATATTGTTACCCGTCGTTTTCATAGTGTTCCTGGGTGTGATTGTGTAGTATAATTTTGTTGTTGCATAGCACGTTCCCATACACCTTCTCCAAGTCAACCTCAACCAATATTTCTTCCCCTTCCACAAAATCTTATGGTCTGTACACAATTGGCCCATCCTTTTGCTAGCTCTCCTTCCTGATCGGCAGTGTATCTAGACCCACCACCACAGAGCCCTATCAGTTTCACATCCTCTTGGCTTCCGGCATGGAGAGCCCCTTGATATCGCCCCACCGTTCCAATTTTACCTTGGACACCTCTCATGCGATCTCCGTCGTGATCACCTGCATCGACTTCGCGGACGTCGTCATTGTCTTGAGGATCCGGTATGGTGGCTTGCTTTGATCAGTTAGAAGGTGTGTCTTGGTGTCTGATCCTCCAGGAACCATAGCCCTGGTAATATGGGTCGTGACCACCATGCCCCATTCCTTGGAGGAGGGGTTAGATATGGGGTTGGCGTTGGACTCCCGTCATCAACCGATACCTGGACTCCCTTTTGGTATTTTCACAAATTGATCTGCAGCATGGTCATACATGGAAACATAGCCGGCGGGAGACGGGCCCTGGTCAGGTGTCGGTGGGGTTGGCGGGTGATCGCCCCAGAATCACCTAACCCTAACCCCATCATTGGGTGTCGTTTGGCGATCAACCGTGGATGGATCTAGAACAAAACATCTATTGTTGAAAATAATGATGATACAATACATTGTTGCTAACATAGACAGCTCGAGCATAACTGGGTAACCACTACCATTTAGCATCATCGAAGCTACAACTAGCCTACAAGCCCAAAAGCATGTGGAGGGATGTACGTGACGATGGCCTAGACATTATCATCATGTCATCGCTGCACGTTCAAATCATCTCAGAGAATAATGCTAGACAAGAAGGCAAGTCGTAGATGACTATGCCGGCTGCCCGCTTATCTGGCTCACCTCCTTGCCCAAGCTCAGACCACTAGACCAGTGTAGAAGGCTTGAGCTAACCAATATCTTGCGAGTAACATGTATAGATGAATCATGAACAATTAATAATGATTGTAGAATTTTAATTAGAGAGAAGGCTCAAGGCGGGCCGGACTTTGAATTAATAAAGCCATCAATCGACAAAGAGATTACCACCTATAGCTTATAAAGAAAAAGAAAAGAAAAACGGCGAAAAGATACAAGGTGCTGAGCAATGCTAGTAGGCTCCACCCAAACTACAATCAAAGGTGAGGAAAATATGCCACACAATAGCTTGGCCGATGCAGCCCTCCAGTCTGAACAATCAGCCAATAGAGAGATCAAGCCATTGAGGGAAGGAAGTTATAGCTGGAGAGGCGCTCATGTCATCTCCATGGGCTTTGGACTACACTGTGGCATCCTCCTCCATCACCGAAAGGGGATCCCTACCCCTCGCGCTAGCACAAAAGCTGCCGCCCCATCGAAAAATGGAGACATTTCCCCTGGAGATAAAGAGTGCACGAGCGCCATTTTGCCATCCAGAAGACCAAACTAGAGCACCAACACCATGCCGCAGCGAGCACACCAAACGGGGCTTAGGCATTGATAGGGGGCTCCACATGAGAAGAAGGCAAATAACGACGGGATGCTAAAGACACATCATCAGAGGAAGGAGGACGCCGAGCCCAGAGGCGACACCTAGTCCGCGAGGAAAGCATATAGCTTTGTCATCCACAAATGGCCAAGGAGCACCAAAAGAGGTCGAACAGTACCGACCTTGCACATAGAGACACAGGTAGGCGGGCTCCGACCAAGCCACAATGGACCTCCATACATATTGAAAAGCACACATCTACCTTCCTCTGATGGAACCCCCATGAGGCGGACAACACGCGTAGCACCGTTGCCGCACAATTCGGACATGATCTAGGTTTTTACCCAGCACACAAGACGTGCGGATGAGGAGGGAGAAGGGGACAACATGGACGATGGCTACAATAAGCAGGGTGACGCCCATGGGTGTCACTACCGTCGTGGTCAGCACAGTTGGCCTCAGATTTCTCTGGTGCATAAACCACCAACTTCGGTGACCGAGGGCCACCAGAGGCAACATCCGGCGGAGGCTACCAAGAATGAAGATGATGTATGGCTCTAGATCTAGTTCAGCCTCCACCAAGAAGACCCGCGACATAGGTGCCACCCAACACCATCTCGGCGCTGGTGCACGCCGCGTCGTCCACCGGCTGCAAGCAGAAGCACGCAGCAGTCCAGGCGTCAACCTTGTCGAGCATTCACAAGTACGCGATGCAGGGCGCCAATTTCGCCAAGGACGTCTTGTTGTCGGCCAAGGATTTTCCTTTCTCCAACGACGTCTCGATGCTCTTCCTCTCCATGCCCATGGCCGACGACGGTGCTGCTGCGCTCTCCATCGACGTCGATGTCGCTGTGGCCCGGAGGACTCGATTGGTTTCCTGTCCACCGACGTGTTTCCTCTAGTACTGTTATATAGGCGCTGATACGAGTCTAGGATTTGTGTTGGTTTTGGAATCTATTTCTCCATAGTAGTACAGCCTATTATAGGAAACAAACAAGGAAACTGTCACATCGGTTGTTGTAGATTGTACTACGGACTACGGCCGTCGGGTCCTCCTTTCCCTCTTGTTCTTTGTTCTCGACAAATCTCTTAACAACAAGAGTACAAGGCAGGGACGCGTGTTGTATACATAGGATTTGATTTGTATCTACACTCGAGTCCTATACTCTCTTCGTTCACAGATGTAAGATGTTTTGATACTTCAATAATGGACTACATGCAGATTGAAATAAGTGAACAAACACCGTAAAATATGTCTATACACATCGGATTCAGAAAAAAAAATTAGAACATCTTAATATCTTATACTGTATTTGTGAATGGGGGGAGGAAGTTCTTACCTATATAAACGTAAGTATCCTTCTAAGCTCGAGGTCACATGAGCTTGGGGTAACCAATAAAATCTGGAAAAAAAATCAACACATTATCTTTTTCTAGTAAACATTTACAATTCTTTTGAATGCTTGCAAAGTTTCATCATTAAATGACATTCGTGGATAAAAATCAGCACTTTTGAAATGCTTTCCAAAATAACTTTCTTGGCACTTCTTTTACCACATGAAACTTTACAAGAAATTAAAATATTTCTCAATATTTTTCAAAAAACAATTGTTTGAATATATTTTCATTTCTCTTGAATTTTACTGTTCACCTGAGCTCATGGGAGCTCAAGCTCTTATAATCCGCGTGCCTATATAAAAGCATCTTCAACGGCAGTGCCCTTTCGCACGTGATCTCCGGCTCCTCTGTAGCCTCTCTTCTCCGCGCCCGGCTCGCCTCCCGCGGGCAGCCAACGACCCCCGGCCAACCCTGCCACGGCCGTGGGTCGCCTGGCCTTACCTCACTCCCGGCAACAGGGAGCACCCACGGCCTACGGAAGACGTCGCGGAAGAGCCGCACATCGGCAGGGCCCGCTCGATGGCTACGGCACGCTGTGGTGTGCGACTGCTTCGAGGAAGTCGGGACCTTCGTGCACCAGGAGGTGGTCGGCACAGTGGCGCAGGTGGCATGCATACGGAATGGCAGATGGCGAAAGTGAAGATGGTGAGCTGGCGGGGGAGGCTTTAGCCTAAAATTGACGTTGCTGTTAGCTCGTGGGGAGTGCGATGATGTCACAGACAGGATTAATTTGAAGTCGAGCTCACAATGGCTGCAGAATTGAGCTCATCTCGAAGGCGGGAGCTCACGACCAGAGCCGGAGAAGAAGAGCTCGAGATGGGGAAATGGCGTTGCTGGAGGAGGGCAGGGGCGACGCTCAAGGGCGTGCTCACGCTAGCGTCAGGGGCGGACCGTGCACCAGGGGGCGTTGGCCGCAGGCTGAGCAACGCTGCTGGCAGCAAGCTGTCCGACGAGCTCGCGAGCTGCTCGACGGAATGCCAGAGAAGGGATGGAGGGAGAGGGGAGATGCTGACGAGTGGGCCTATCTCAACTTAACAGTCTATGTGAACGCTGTTGACTTTCCTTGCCACGTCGTCATTTACATATGGGACCCACCAGCAGGTTTCGCATCAAACACCTCTAATCGATCAATTAGGCTCCTCATTTGTGCTGGGTTTTTTGCAATTTACTCGATATTTTGCTACTCCTGACTCAAGGTCAGCTACACTTGGATTCATTTCCTATACCTAAGAGAGAAACAACCAACACGAAGTAGGGTACATGGGTTTAGCTTCCGGAGGAGTTCGTCCAGCGGATGAGGTAGCAATGGCTTGAGCTATAAAACTCTTCGAATGATTTTCGGAGATACAGTTATTTGTACATCCAAGGAGAAAATAGTTTCAGCTGCAACTTGGATTGAACCTATAATTATGTGTATTTGTATTATTTCTTCTAGCAATGGTGATCTTCAATATGTATTAGCGCCGTGATAGTATAGATAATCTTTTTGCCAGGGAAAAATGTTAAGCTCCAAACCTTCTATATTTTCATTACAAAAAAGATGTCAATGCAGCCTTTCATTGCGTAAACAGACCATTCTTTATACGAACGTAAATCAACTTATCCAAGTTCAGACGTTCATACAAATGCTCTAGCTCAACTACTCATTCTAGAATTTCCCACTATGAAAGATTAATTCTTTTCACTTGTATAGAATTGCAGGTCATAGATTGTGCAGTTTTCGCACATGATAATTTGATAAAGAAATACACTAAGTTCCTTTGTAGCTCGTCCTACATGGAACCTCTTATCTTCAGCCCTTCAACATTGCTTTGAGATCCGTACTCTTCAACTAACATGCAACAAGCAGATTTCTCTTTTTTGTTTCTCTCAAATGAAAGAACATATGGACTTCAAACTTTCCAGATCAAACAAACTTTACAACTTCAATGTGTGAAAAAACTTTCAGATTTTTTGGACCAACATAAATATACAAAATGTGAATTTTTTTGATTAAAAAAATAAATTTTAGCATTTTAAATGCATGAAAAAATCTGAAAGTTTTTTCCCACGTAGTAATTAGAATGTTTTGTTGTCCTGCAAAGTGTGAAGTTTATACGTTGTTTCGTTTGAGAGAAACAAAAATGAAAAATGTGCCTGCATGGATCTTGATGCCAAAATGGATGGCTAAGATAAGGGGTACCGTGTAGCTCCAGCTACACAAATACTAAAGAAATATAGTAAACAGCTCTGAAAGAGCAGTGCTATTCGTACGTAAAAGCAATTTTACGCCCAACACTCAGCAACAGATGGTTGGCAAAAGATCACGGGGTGGTTGCAATCTAAAAATCAACTAGTATGTAGAGTTTGCGTAGGAAATTTATGTAGGATAAGCATTTTCGGCTCCGAAATAACTATAAAATGGGATGTATCCTGCTATTGAAAGGGAGCTGAAAACATAGCTGAAATGAGTCAGTTCACACATTTCACACATCTTTCATGATGCAATGGGCTTGGAGTACTCTGTTATTTCAACTCAATCTAGTGACTGTACTAAGAATAGAACAAACATAACATGTATATTCTTCTACTACTTGACAGTTGGTACTTATTCAAGACTAACCAATTTCCAAATGCGATTGCCGTTCAACTATTCACTCATTCAGAAACTCCTCACCCTTCTTGTGTTGTGACACAGTATTTCCCTTCACTTTGTTTTTGGCAAGGGATCATAAAATAAACATGCAACTAGGATGATTACAATGTTCCGCAGTCCAATCACATGATTAAAAATAAATTAAACATTTCTTGAATGGCTTGCTCAATACATAACCCATGCTCTCCTCTGTTATTACATCATTCTCAAGTGGACAGAACTAGCATAACATGCATATTAAGTTCTTCTATTTGGAATAAGTTGGTTACTTCGGATAATTGAGGACTACACTATTTGCAAGTGTAATTGCCGCCCAACTTCTCACTCGTTCAGAAACTGCATGCTCGCTGTTTTGGCGTTCTGTTAGTACAAGCTCCCTCCAACCAAACACAACATTTCCCCTCGCTCTGTTTTTGGCAATGGATCATAAACTAAACATGCACATAGGGTGGTCACACGATTCTGTAGTCCAATCACAGGTGATTAAAAAGACATGATAAACAGTTCTTGAATGACTTGCTGAACACATATTCCATGCTCACTATTTTTTTATTATTTTTAGAAAGAGCTAACTAATGCATAAGGTTCATAGATGCACTATATATACTCCACTATCATCTTAGGATGCCAAGCGAGTCAGTGTGATATGTTCTCAGATTTGCTTCCCTCTTTAGTCTTTATCCAGCTTCTGTCTATCTAAAATATTGGAGGAGAACAAATACATGTATCCTCTCCCGCCTAATCCCTTTGTCCATCATACTCTTGAGTGGTGGGAGTCCATCCACCCCGCCACTCCCTTTGCGGAGCCGGAACTCATGTCTATGGCACCGTACAACCTCGCAATGACACCAGAGCAGGAGGTTGTTCTTTCCGTTTGGATGCCCTACGAGGTCACGGTCATGACATTCCATACCTCGGGTGCCGACGAGGTGAGCACAAAAAGGGGCCGCACAAAAGCCAGGTCTGCACTAAGCACGCAGGGAAGTGCCACTCTTTATTAATAGGGAGTTAATGAACAGAAGTCTCTTTTTGTACTTGGTTCAGGTTGTTTTTTCTAGCCATTCACAGTTTGACACGTGTTACTGAGTACTCAGTACTTGGTTCAGGTCGTTTTTTCTAGCCATTCACATGCTTGCGACCACATACTGAAAATTGTAAATTCTGCAGCAAAAATATGAAATTCAGGTAGATAGAAACATGTCAATTGACAAAAAGCACAGAGAAACACGTGTGTGACTGCTAATATTGGTGGCAGATTTTACGTTTCTTTGCAGAAAAAGAACAATGAAAAATGAGAGGGAATTTCCATTTCTTACAAAAAGTACACATGTGAAACTACTAGTACTGCTGTCAGATTTTCCCTAGGAAAAATATAGGTACTCAAACACTTGACTGAATAAAAACACACGAAAAATCTGAAAAAACATGCCAAAGAAAACTGAAACCTGTTTATAACTTCAATAGATACAGTGACGGGGAGGAGAGATGGTTACCACAATAGCGTGCCAGACAAAAATCACAGGGCATGGTTCCGGTTGAGCAATGGCACATGAGGACCCCATCTTCTTCACCTGGCTCTGGCAAAAAAACACAAAAGATCAGGAAAAAACTAACAACTATGACCTGTGAATGATAAATAAAAACATCTAAGAAAGTAAGTCTCAACTACTGTGATCTCTGATTGAGTAATGACTGGATAGTGAAGACTAGAACCTGATTAAAAGATCACAACCTGAAAAAAATACTTCCAAATACTACCCACAATTTTTTTCTTCATCCAGTACACCAACACACAGCACCTGAACCTAGCAGGAAAACTGAAAAATACCTCTGTATAGACTAAAGATATTGGTAGTTAGTCGTCAGTCTTTGGTGGACATGAAAACTGAAAATATAGACAAAAGAACACAAAAAACATGAAAATACTGATAACTGAAATTACTTACTCAGTCTAAAGAAACTAGCCCTAACACTGAAAATGACACCTACTAGAACCTGAAAATGACGCCGGTCCATGTATAAGAAACTTAAACCCGAACAAAGACTGAGTGACATAGCCTAATGATAATAAGAATGGGAGAATACTTAGATATTCAAAATAAACGACAACACTGATAGGTGAACTATAAAGAACAATTTTAACATACAACGGGAACGGAATTAGTTAATGAATAAATAACTGATTCTAAGGTCTGATTCTTAGATATTGAAAAGTGTACATCTGCACTAAAGATGACTGAAACTGAAACTGACAAAATGAGGAATAGAGAAAACTGAAACTAAAACTGAGATACCGAAGAGTAAACAATACAAAATGAAAATACTAACTCAAGGTCTTGCTGAGTTAATCATGAGCAAGCACTTACTGATAAACAGTAGTGTAGGAGACTTGCTGAGTTAATCATGAACAGACTGAAGGAGTAAATGAATGACAAAACAAGGACTGTAACTGAATATGACTGAACAAAGAGGAAAAATGGACACTCACGACAAAAGAAGATAATGAAATGACAAACTGAAGGAAATGAATATTGAGGAATAGATAGGATTAAAACTAAAAAAGAAAAAAGAAAAAAGAACGGTACTGATGTCTATGAACTGACAGATAACAATGTGAAACTGCACAAAAGAGTACCGAGGACTAAAACCTGACAATTAAGACTAAAATATCCATGGATCTTTGTCACAAGTTGCTTCATCCTTGGAATTTTTTTTGTCATTCTAGCAGTTACTTCTCTGCATTAAATCTCCTAGTTGCACAGACACATGTAACTGAGCAAGCCCGCATGCATTTGCGCCTCAAGTGCTAGCAGGCACTGGCCAATAAAAATCAACTACTTGAAAAGTAAACTAAAATAAAAATATGCATTTTTGCCTCATGCGTTCTTTATCATTCTACTAATTTCGAGGAGCAATTAAAGACAGTATAACCGCACCTAATCCCTGCCCTCACAATGATTTGAGTTTTCGACCGTCCGTTTTCATGATCTTGGAGTTTCTGGCCGTTGGATTTCTGTGTAAAGCAATCTGTCCCACAGGTGGTTAATGCTGGACCTACTGTCCTGTGGGCAGCTGCTCCACAGGCCAAAATGACACCTCGTGGTTAACTGGGCCATACACTACTAGGAAAATGCTTATAGATAGAAGTTTACCAGCAGCGAGTTTTTGTGAACCCACGCTACTAGTAATTACCAGTAGCACTGCGTAGAAAACACGCTACTACTAATATATAGTAGCAGCGTTTGTTTGTTTGGGCCACGCTACTGTTACATGGGCCGCAAGGCAGCATCTGTAGCCCACTTAGCTGTAGCGTTTGTTCTGAAAAGGCGCTACAGCTGGTGGGCTTAGCAGTAGCGTGGTGCTGCAACCAGCGCTACTACTATAGCTAAAGAAAACCGGTCCACGAGCGCCCCCGGCCGCACCCCCCTCCCCTCGTCTCACACAATTGATCCCCTACGCCCGCCGCCGCCGCCGCCGAGGTTAGGTTCGTCCCCGGCCGCCTCACCCCCGTCGATGGTGTTGTGCGCCGCCACCACGCGCGGTCGCCTCTCGCCTCCTCCGACGCTCCAGCCCCGTAAGTCCCCGTCTCGATCTCCTCCTCCCTGCACGCGCTACAATAGCTCCTCTCGATCTCTCGGTTAGGGTTCGTCGTAGGGGCTCCAATCGATTTGCCGCGGCGGCTCGCCATGTTTTGGGATTTAGGGATTGCACGGTGGCTCCGCGCTTCGATGCATGGCTCCAATTGATCCTACTGTTAATTAGTATCACATATGCATCTCTAGATCCTACTGTTAATTAGTATCACATAGGGGAGAGAGTAGAAGATTTGGGTTGGTTGTTGCTGACATAATTTGGCATCGGATTGGGCTGGCTCATGTTTGATTTTTTTGCTTTGTGGTTGGGCGGTTGTTGCTGATGTTTGATATTGCTTCTATAGGAGTGTAAGTGCTCGGTTCGGGTTGTATCAAGTGCCCTTCTATAGGATGTTGTATAGGTGTTGTTCATGTGAGAGACAAAGCTACAAGTTCATGTTTATTTAGTGTGCTTTGTTGTGAGAAATCATCAAGATTTAGGATTACTGATATGAGAAGGGGGTAGTTTATTTAGTGTGCTTTGTTGTGATTAACGAAGATGAGATAAGATCAAGGTATTGTTATGTTTTGCCATATATTTGTTTCTTACATCTCTAGATTATTGAGCTACTAGTATTGTTTAACCTTGTGTTTAGTGCAAATTTCATGCTGATAGCGACGCTTCATCTGAAGAGTTGGGGACATTAGTTTACTAGATTACTAGCTTTCTTGTGTTTTATCATACAATGACTCTACTTTTGCAATTTGTGATTGTTGGACTGAACTTTATGTTTACTTTTTAGTTGTTATTTTGCTTGCCATGTGAACTCTAGCTATGGAAACTTTATGTTTACTTTTTGGATCGTTAATCCTTTAATCATATTGCTTCAGGGAAATGGCGCCACCACCACCACCACCACCATGTCGACGGTGCAAGTCAAGGTGCCCCAGCAGCCTTGCAACTGGCACATTGTTTGGCATCTACTTCAAGTCTAGTTTTCTTCATGCGGCGGTAATAAATTATATGAAACTAGTAACTACTATTTTGTTTTTAGTGTTATTGGCATTAATGCATCGTGTATATATCATTTTGCTTTTTGTACACAGATCGTCCCATGCAATGTGAGGTCAGAATTCAACAATCTGACTGGAGACTCTGTGACATTTGAGGCTCCTGGGGGCCCCTACACTATGGAGATTGAGAAAGGACGAAAGATGACGCGGGTGGGAGGAGATGGATGGGTCCGTTTCATCGACAATATGCGTATCACCGGTGGTGAGTTGATCAGCTTCTCCTTCAGAGCTGAAAGACCCAAGCTGGCCGTGATTTATATCAACAAAGCAGAAGATGATGAGGATGATGAGGATGATGATGACCCACTCGGTGATGACATCATAGCTCAAAGAATGAAGTTGAGCGAGGAGGAGGTGTGCAACCTATGGGACATCATTCCGCCACGTGCTGACTTCGTCGGGGTGCCATTCGTGACCCGCCTGACAAGTACCATGGTTGATCAGCATATGATGGTATGTTGCATTTACTGTAGTTTTTAGAGTAATTTGATGATATGCTTTATAGTTATACTTAGTGTATAGTCCGATGATAAATATGCTTACTGAATCTTATATGCTTAGTGAATCTTATATGCTTTATTGTTATACTTAGTGTAGAGTCCGATGATATATATGCTTAGTGAATCTTATATGCTTAATTGTTATACTTAGTGTAGAGTCCGATGATATATATACTTAGTGTAGAGTCCGATGATATATATGCTTAGTGTAGAGTCCGATGATATATATACTTAGTGTAGAGTCCGATGATATATATGCTTAGTGTAGAGTTCGATGATATATATGCTTCGTGTAGAATGTGTGAGGCTACTTATTAATTGATATGTTTTTCTTATTCAGAAATTGCCAAAGAGCCTATCTAAGAGTTGTGGTATTAAGCCTGATGAAGAAGGCTCTGCTAGAATACGCCTTACCGCAAGGGGCACCGTCACCACTTGTGCGTACGGCGTGGACACGGACGGTCGCACACACTTCAACTCGGTTGGGTGGAAGAGCTTCCTCGTCGGCAAGAATCTTCATGTTTGACAGGCAATCCTAATTACTATCAGGAACACCCACCACCCAGGCTTGAGGATGATGGTCGTCATCGACATCATCTAGATCTTCATATGCATGTGTGTGGCTGTTGAACCATATATATGCTAGTAGGACTACCTAGTAGACTTATCAACTATAGTCTATCCATGCATTATTGACTACTATATGAGTTTGTGAGATTGTGTGGTTATATTAAATGTGGTACTGTGGTTAATGTTTGTGAGATGGTTCTGTGAACTTAGTTTATTTGCACTGGACTTGTCTTGATTTCCATGAATATTGCACCTGACTGTTTTTTTTATTTTTTATTTCTATTTGCCTAGTTGTAGCGTGGGGAGAAAATAGAGCGCTACTACTACGTGATGATAGTAGTAGCGTTGGTGGAGGAAGCAGCGCTACTAATAAGTATTTTAGCTGCAGTGGTTGTTCAGAAACGTGTTACTGGTAAATAATAGCTGTATCGCCCTAACAGTAGTGCAGGTGCCCGCACTAATGGTATGTAAAAAACCAGTGCCACTAGTAAGCTTTTCTCTAGTAATGGTAGGGCGATCACACGTCTAGGCTTCGTTCCCAGCCTAACGAACGCTATCCTTGTCGGGCCACTCCTCTGGTGGTTTCTTTGGGAGTTGGAGATTCAATTGGGCCTATTGAGCCTGGATCAGCCTCCCATGCGGAAAAACCTAAAAACACTGGACGCTCACGAGTTGCAACCCTGCTTTCGTTCGCTAGCAGCCTTGCTTGGCGGCGCCTCTCCATGGCCAACTTGGGTGCCGACCGATGCGGGGGATTGGACTGCCATGGCGGCCGCGCTGGGTTTCCACCGACGTGATGGGCAGCGGCTCCTCGATCTGTTCGGTTCCACAACGCGGCGGACGAAGTTCAGTCACCAAAGATGGTTGATTGAGAGTTTAAATGGCCATTAATGCTAGTTAATGCTTCGGGAAGGTCAGTTTCCTCGGGCAATTCATAATTTTCATTCAATTCATGGAAGCCCATATAATCCTAACCTTGTAGCTCCTCCTTTCTCACTCTGCAAATTCGCAAACCATTCTCCAGCACAACAAGGATAGGGTGATGCTTGCAGATCGGCTGGCGTCTTATAGTCGTACGGAGAATACTACTGTTGTATGGCTAGGTAGGAGTCCACCTTGTGTGGAGGAACTTGTGCCACTTGATTGTATCCCTATCACTCTAGAATAAAATCCTTTTACCCTCGCAAAAAAAGGATAGGGTGATGCTTAGTTCTCCCATCGTTCCAATTCTCCCTCTTTGTTGCATCTCCTATTTCCCCAATTCTTCCTCTATTTTTAGTGATAGTATTCTTTATATGACATGCATCAGCAATGCTTACTGAATAGAAATTTTGAAGCAGGTACATGTACAGGTAGGTTTATGAAGTCACTGTCAAGAGGTGTATATGATGTAGCAACTTCAAAGAAAGTCGATTACCTGATGGTCTGGATCAATACCCATCCTGACCACGAGCCAATATTCTTTCGAATGTAAGATTGAATGGCAGAGTACTTGAGAAATAGACACTGAATTGGTCCGAGATTTTTATTTGACAATGTATCTTGTGACAATATCCTTTCCCTCTAAACTTCTGTGATGCATCAAGACAGTCTTAAAATACGAGGGTTGTGTGTACATATAGCACTTAGCATTTTAAGGTGATTGTGAAGCTTAAGGAAGATTCACATGCATCTCGATACTATATGTAAGCATTTTGTGCTCTTCACATGGGTAAAGTTTCACCTCGGGCAACTACTTGGGAAAAGATAGTGTATTGAGCCATACTGTTTCTAGGCACTAGTAGAAAAGAGGGCTTTGGTCCACCCCGGGTTAGCCCATTAGTTACCGAAAAAGGCTTTCGCCCCGCTTTATATATAAAGCAACAACCCACAAGCATCCAGTACAACCACACGCTAGGCCACCGCAACACACACACCCAGGACGGGATACAAAGGCGCTGAGCGCAGCAACACTACTCCTAGCACTACCGCCCCGAAGATATGAAGCTACATATGACGAAATATGCGCCCCAAGGCGGCGCCTTCAGGAAGGAAACGACGCAGGAGCGCCACCACCGCCCGATCCAAGGATCAGAGTTTCCCCCGGAGCCGCATGACGGGCAATGAGAGCCGCGACGACGCCTTCAAGAAGGGAGCGATCATCGCGGCCGCCGGTCCGTCCGAAGATAGAGCAGGTTTTCACCTCGGCCAACATTCACCGCCACCGAACGCCACACCCCGGCAACCACGCCGCCCACACGGCCATGACGAGCGGGCAGCACCACGGCGCGGGCTTTGTCCAAGCGCACCGCGCCACCACCACCACAAGGGCCGCCGCCCCAGCATCCAAGACCTCGACACCACCTCACCCGTGACCCGGCGCACCCCAACGAAAGAGACGAGCGGAAAGGTCCCACCTTTCGCCCCCCTGGGCAACCCCCAGCGTCGAGACCCAATAGGTCGGCCAAAATCGGCATCCACCGACCCATCCTGCTACCCCAAGCGCGAGATGAGCTCGGTCCTGCAGCATCATGCGCGAGACAAGCTCGGTCCTACTGCATCGGGCGCGAGACGAGCTTGGTCCTGCTGCATCGTGCGCAAGACGAGCCCGGTCCTGCTGCATCATGCGCGAGACGAGCTTGGTCCTGTTGCATCATGCGCGAGACGAGCCCGGTCCTGCTGCATCGTGCGCGAGACGAGCCCGGTCCTGCTGCATCGTGCGCGAGACGAGCTCTGTCCTGCGGCATCGGGTGCGAGATGAGCGGTGGATCGCAGCTGGGAAAGGACCAGCCCTTTGATGGGAGTAGCGCCCGGGCGACAAGGAGATGGGGTGAAGGACGAGACGGCCCGAACGCAGACAAACCGACGCCGGAGGAGCCGGTCGTTGCCGCGGACAGATCCGTCGAGACACCGTGAAGCCGCCACAACATCGGTAGGCTACCGAGACCTACCCATGTCGTCGCCCACGGCCGGAGCAGCAGCCACGCCCGGCCGCTGCCCTACCCGCGTCGCCCGGTGGGCTCCAAGCGTCGGAGTCGCCGAGCACGCACCACCGGAGCCAGGCGCCACCGGTCGGCCACCAAAGCCAGATCCGGACGGATCCGGCCCGAGACCGGTCGCGCGCCACCTCCCAAGACGGGAGCACCGCAGCAGCCCCACAGCGCGCAGCCCGAGGAACGCCGGAGCGCCGCCACAGCAGGCCGCCCCGCCGCCCCGCGAGACCGCCGTCGCGCCGCTGGATCCCGCGGGCGTCCAGCACCGTCGCTCGAAGGGGCCGCCCCGCACCGGCGCCCACAAGCGGACGGGGAAGGAGGGCCCCGCCGCCGCCTTGCCCGCCGGGCTTTGCCCGACGGAGCGCGCCGGCGACGGCGGGGGGGAGGGGAGGGAGACGGGGCTGAGGGCCGCAGCCAC